>NW_026283196.1:0-35000 GCF_023373465.1 Oncorhynchus keta | reverse complement strand
ACAGGAGAGGACATAGAGAGGGACATAGAGAGGACATAGAGAGGAGACATAGAGGTTGGACATAGAGAGAGGACATAGAGGGAGGACATAGAGGAGGACATAGAAGGACATAGAGGACATAGAGGAGGACATAGGGGAGGAAGAGGAGGGGGAGAGAGGTTGGAGAGAGAGACATAGAGAGAGGACATAGAGAGGACATAGAGAAGGACATGAGAGGACATAGAGAGGACATAGAGAGGACATAGGGAGGACATAGAGGAGGACATAGGGGAGGACATAGGGAGGAAGGAGGGGAGAAGAGGTTGGAGAGAAGGACATAGAGGAGGACATAGAGGGAGGACATAGAAGGACATAGAGAGAGGACATAGAGGGAGAAGGAGGGGAGAGAGGTTGGAGAAAAGGACATAGAGGAGGACATAGAGGGAGGACATAGAGAGAGACATAGAGAGGACATAGAGGGAGGAAGGAGGGGAGAGAGGTTGGAGAGAGAGGACATAGAGGAGGACATAGAGGAGGACAGAGAGGGACATGGAGGGAGGAAGGAGGGAGAGAGGTTGGAGAGAGAGGACATAGAGGGAGGACATAGAGGAGGACATAGAGGGAGGAAGGAGGGAGAGAGGTTGGAGAGAAGGACATAGAGAGGACATAGAGGGAGAGATAGAGAAGAGGACATAGAGAGGAACATAGAGACGACATAGAGGAGGACATAGAGCGACATAGAAGGACATAGAGGGAGGACATAGAGGAGGACATAGAGAGGACATAGAGAGGGACATAGAGGGAGGAAGGAGGGGAGAGAGGTTGGAGAGAGAGGACATAGAGAGAGGACATAGAGGGAGGACATAGAGGGAGGACATAGAGGAGGACATAGAGGAGGACATAGAGAGGACATAGAGAAGGACATAGAGGGAGGACATAGGGGAGGAAGGAGGGAGAGAGGTTGGAGAAGAGAGGAACATAGAGGAGACATAGAAGAACATAGAGAGAGGACATAGAGAGGACATAGGGACATAGAGAGACATAGAAGGACATAGAGGACATAGAGAGGACATAGAGGGAGGACATAGAGAGAGACATAGAGGGGAGGACATAGAGAGAGGAAAGGTGGGGAGAGAGGTTGGAAGAGAGGACATAGAGGGAGGAAAGGAGGAAAGAAAGTTGGAGAGAGAGACATAGAGGGAGGACATAGAGGAGGGAAGGGGAGACATAGAGAAGGACATAAGAAGGAGACATAGAGAGGACATAGAGAGGAGACATAGAGAGACATAGAAAGGACATAGAGGGAGGACATAGAGGGAGGAAGGTAGGGGGAGGACATAGAAAGGGGAGAACATAGAGGGAGGACATAGAAGAGGACATAGAGACATAGAAAGAGGACATAGAGGACATAGAGGAGGAGGACATAGAGGGAGAAGGTGGGGAGGACATAGAGAAGAGACATAGAGAGAGGACATAGAGGGGGACATAGAGGGGGACATAGAGAGAGGAAGGAGGGAGAGAGGTTGGAGAGAGAGGACATAGAGGGAGGAAGGAGGGAGAGAGGTTGGAGAGAGGACATAGAAGGAGGACATAGAGGGAGGACATAGAGAGGACATAGAGAAGGACATAGAGACACATAGAGGGGAGGACATAGAGGAGGACATAGAGAGGACATAGAGGGAGACATAGAAAGAACATAGAGGGAGGACATAGAGGGAGGACATAGAAGAGACATAGAGGAGGACATAGAGGGACATAGAAGGACATAGAGAACATAGAGGAGGACATAGAGAGAGGACATAGAGACATAGGACATAGAAGAACACATAGAGAGAGAGACATAGAGGAGGAGGAAGGTGGGGAGGACATAGAGGGACATAGAGAAGAGGACATAGAGGGCATAGGGAGGACAGAGGAGGACATAGAGAGAGGAAGGAGGGAGAGGGTTGGAGAGAGAGGACATAGAGGAGGACATAGAAGAGGGACATAGAAAGAGAGGAAGAGGAAGAGGTTGGAGAGAGAGGACATAGAGGAGGAAGGAGGGGAGAGAGGTTGGAGAGAGAGAGGACATAGAGAGGACATAGAGGGAGGACATAGAGGGAGGACATAGAGAAGGGCATAGAGGGAGGACATAGAGGGGAGGACATAGAGGAGGAAGGAGGGGAGAGAGGTTGAAGGTGAGAGGACATAGAGAGAGGACATAGAGGGAGATAGAGGAGGAAGGAGGGGGAGAGAGGTTGGAGAGAGGACATAGAGGGAGGACATAGAGAGAGGACATAGAGAGAGGAAGGAGGGAGAGAGGTTGGAGAGAGAGGACATAGAGGGAGGAAGGTGGGGAGGACATAGAGAGAGGATATATAGGGAGGAAGGTGGGGAGGACATAGAGGAGGATAGAGGGGGAAGGTGGGGAGGACATAGAGGGGACATAGAGAGAGGAAGGAGGGGAGAGATTTGGAGAGAGAACACATAGAGAAGGACATAGAGAGAGGACATAGAGGGAGGACATAGAGGAGGACATAGAAGAACATAGAAAGAGGGGACATGAGAGAGGACATAGAGGGAGGACATAGAGAGAGAGGACATAGAGAGAGGACATAGAGGAGGACATAGAGGAGGACATAGAGACATAGGAGGGAGGACATAGAGGAGGACATAGAGAGGACATAGAGAGAGAGGACATAGAGAGGACATAGAGGGAGGACATAGAGACATAGAAGAGAGGACATAGAGAGGAGGACATAGAAGGGAGGACACATAGAGGACAGAGCATAGAGGACATAGGGGAGGACATAGAAAGAGAGACATAGAGGGAGGACATAGAGGAGGAACATAGAAAGAAGAACATAGAGGAGGACAGAGAGAACATAGAGAGAACACAAAGGAGGACATAGAGAGGACATAGAGAGACATAGAAGGACATAGAGGAGGAAGGAGGGAGAAGAGTTGGAAGAGAGACATAGAGGAGGACATAGGGGAGCATAGAGGAGACATAGAAGGACATAGAGAGGACATAGAGGAGGAGATAGAGGGAAGGAGGAGGAGAGGTTGGGAGAGAGAGGACATAGAGGAGGACATAGAGAGGACATAGAGAGAGGAAGGAGGGAGAGAGGTTGGAGAGAGAGGGACATAGAGGGAGGAAGGTGGGAGGACATAGAGAGGATATAGAGGGGAGGAAGGTGGGAGGACATAGGAGGGAGGATAGGGAGGAAGGTGGGGAGGACATAGAGGGGGGACATAGAGAGAGGAAGGAGGGGAGAGAGGTGGAGAGAGAGGACATAGAGGAGGACATAGAGACATAGAGGAGGACACTTGAGGGAGGACATAGAGGACATAGAAGAGGACATAGAGGGAGGACATAGAGGGAGGACATAGAGAGGACATAGAGAGAAGGACATAGAGGGAGGACATAGAGAGGAGAAAGACATAGAAGAGACATAGAGACATAGAGAGAGACATAGAGAGACATAGAGGACCAAAGACATAGAGGAGACATAGAGAGGAGACATAGAGGACATAGAGGAGGACATAGAGAGGACATAGAAGAGGACATAGAAAGGACATAGGAAGGAGACATAGGGGAGGACATAGAGAGAGAGGGACATAGAGAGAGGACATAGAGGAGGACATAGAGGAGAGACATAGAGAGAGACATAGAAGAGGACATAGAGAGGACATAGAGGAGGACATAGGGAGGACATAGAGAAGAATAGGGACATAGAGAGAGGACATAGAGGGGAGGACATAGAGGGAGGACATAGGGAGGACATAGAGGGAGGACATAGAGGGAGGAAGGAGGGGAGGAGGTTGGAGAGAGAGGGACATAGAGGGAGGACATAGAGGAGGACATAGAGGAGGACATAGAGGGGAGGACATAGAGGAGGACATAGAGGGAGGAAGGAGGGGAGAGGGTTGGAGAGGGAGGACATAGAGGGAGGAAGGTGGGGAGAGATGGAGACAGGACAAGGACAGAGGGACGAAGAGAGAGAGATGGACTCCCAAGCGGTCAGTGCCCTGGGCAAGCTTTTCGCCTTGTCCAACTGACCAGCGAGTGTCGTGGAAAATGACATAATTCATCATGCTATATCCCGTGTTTTGCTGCTTAAAGAATAGCCTCGTGTTATATGCTAGTGTTTTTTCTAACCTGATACGACCTTGTCTCGGTAGAACTTAGTCATAAGACTGGACTTTACAGCTAAGAGACGTTTGGGTGCAACCGAAAGCATGTGAAACACGTATGGAACCTTGCATCCTAATGTCTCACCAGATGATGCTGAATGGAGACAGACAAAAAAAAAACATGCTCTCCTCTCCTTGATATCTCTCCACCTCCTCTCCCCTCCCTTCTTTTCCTACCCCACCATCCCACATTCTCAATCCCTCTCCTTCCCCCCTCCCTCTCCCCTCCTCCTCCCCTCTCCCTCCCTCCCTCCCTCCATCCCCTCCTCCCTCCCTCCCTCCCTCCATCCCCATCCTCCCTCCCTCTCTCTCCTCCCCTCCCTCTCCCTCTCCTCCCTCCCCCCCCTCCATCCCCCCTCCTCCCTCCCCTCTCTCCTCCCCTCCCTCTCCCCTCCCTCCATCCCCCTCCTCCCTCCCCCTCCCTCCCCTCCATCCCCCTCCTCCCTCCCTCTCTCTCATCACCCTCCTCCTCCCTCCCTCCCCCTCATCCCCCTCATCCCTCCCTCTTTCTCCTCCCTCCTCCCCTCATCCCCCTCCTCCCCTCCCTCTCCTTCTCCCTCCCTCCCCCCTCCACCCCCCCCTCCTCCCTCCCTCTCTCTCATCACCCTCCTCCCCTCCCTCTCCTTCTCCTCCCTCCCTCCCTCCCTCCATCCCCCCTTCTCCCTCCCTCTCCTTCCCCTCCCTCCCTCTCCTCCATCCCTCCCCCTCCATCCCCCTCCTCCCTCCCTCTCTCTCATCACCCTCCCCTCCCCTCCCTCTCCTTCCCCTCCCTCCCTCTCCTCCCATCCCTCCCTCCATCCCCCTCCTCCCCTCCCTCTCTCTCCTCCCTCCCTCTCCTCTCCCCCTCCCTCCCCTCCATCCCCCCTCCTCCCCTCCTCTCTCTCCTCCCTCCCTCTCCCCTCTCCTCCCCTCCCTCCCTCCATCCCCCCCCTCCCCTCCCTCTCTCTCCTCCCTCCCTCTCCCTCTCCTCCTCCCTCCCTCCCTCCCTCTCCTTCTCCTCCCTCCCTCTCCCTCCATCCCCCCTCCTCCCCTCCCTCCTCTCCTCCCTCTCCCTCTCCTCCCTCCCTCCCCTCCATCCCCCTCCTCCCCTCCATCTCTCTCCTCCCTCCCTCTCCCTCTCCTCCCTCCCTCCCCTCCATCCCCCTCCTCCCCTCCCTCTCTCTCCTCCCTCCCTCTCCCTCTCCTCCCTCCCCTCCATCCCCTCTCCTCCCTCCCTCTCCTTCTCCTCCCTCCTCCCCTCCCATCCCCCTCCTCCCCTCCCTCCCTCTCCTCCTCCCTCCCTCTCTCTCCTCCCTCCCTCTCCCTCTCCTCCCTCCCTCCATCCCCCTCCTCCCTCCCTCTCTCTCCTCCCTCCCTCTCCCTCCCCTCCATCCCCCTCCTCCCTCCCTCCCTCCCTCCCCCTCCATCCCCCATCCTCCCTCCCTCTCTCTCCTCCCTCCCATCCCCCTCCCTCCCCTCCCTCTCTCTCCTCCTCTCCCTCCCCCCTCCTCCCCTCCCTCTCTCTCCCTCCCTCCCTCTCCTCTCCCTCCCTCCCTCCATCCCCCTCCCCCCTCCCTCCCTCTCCTCCCTCCCCTCCATCCCCCCTCCTCCCCTCCCTCTCTCTCCTCCCTCTCACTCTCCTCTCGTCCCTCCCTCCCCTCCATCCCCCTCCTCCCCTCCCTCTCTCTCTCCTCCCTCCCTCTCCCTCCCCTCCATCCCCCTCCTCCCTCCCCCCTCCCTCCCCCTCATCCCCCTCCTCCCTCCCTCCTCTCTCATCACCCTCCTCCTCCCTCCCTCCCCTCCATCCCCCTCATCCCTCCCTCTTTCTCCCTCTCCTCCCCTCCATCCCCTCCCTCCTCCCCTCCCCTCCTTCTCCTCCCTCCCTCCCCCCCCTCATCCCTCCTCCTCCCTCCCTCCTCTCCATCCCCTCCTCCCCTCCCTCTCCTTCTCCTCCCTCCCTCCCTCCCCTCCATCCCCCCTTCTCCTCCCTCTCCTTCCCCTCCCTCCTTCTCCTCCATCCCTCCCCTCCCTCCATCCCCCTCCTCCCTCCTCTCTCTCATCACCCTCCTCCCCCCCCTCTCCTTCCCCTCCTCCCCCTCTCCTCCATCCCTCCCCTCCATCCCCCTCCTCCCCTCCCTCTCTCTCCATCCCTCCCTCTCCCTCTCCTCCCTCCCTCCTCCTCCCTCCCCTCCCTCCCCTCCCTCTCTCTCCTCCCTCCCTCTCCTCTCCTCCCTCCCTCCTCCATCCCCCTCCCTCCCCTCCCTCTCTCTCCTCCCTCCCTCTCCCTCTCCTCCTCCTCCCCTCCCTCCCTCTCCTTCTCCTCCCTCCCTCTCCCCTCCATCCCCCTCCTCCCCTCCCTCCCTCTCCTCCCCTCTCCCTCTCCTCCCTCCCTCCCTCCATCCCCCTCCTCCCTCTCCCTCCCTCCCCTCCTCCTCCCTCTCCCTCTCCTCCCTCCCTCCCCTCCCTCCCCCTCCTCCCCTCCCTCTCTCTCCTCCCTCCCTCTCCCTCTCCTCCCTCCCTCCATCCCCTCTCCTCCCTCCCTCTCCTCCCTCCCCTCCCTCCCTCCCTCCATCCCCCTCCTCCCCCTCCCTCCCTCTCCTCCCTCCCTCTCTCTCCTCCCTCCCTCTCCCCCTCTCCTCCCTCCCCTCCATCCCCCTCCTCCCCTCCCTCTCTCTCCCTCCCTCCCCTCTCCCTCCCCCTCCATCCCCCTCCTCCCCTCCCTCCCTCCCTCCCCTCCATCCCCATCCTCTCCCTCTCTCCTCCTCCATCCCCTCCCCTCCCTCTCCCTCCTCTCCTCCCTCTCTCCTCCCCCTCCTCCCCTCCCTCTCTCTCCTCCCTCCTCTCCTCCCTCCCTCCCTCCATCCCCCTCCTCCTCCTCCCTCCCTCTCCTCCCTCCCCTCCATCCCCCTCCTCCCCTCCCTCTCTCTCCCTCCCCTCCTCTCCCTCTCTCCCTCCCTCCCTCCATCCCCCCCTCCCTCTCCCTCTCCTCCCTCCCTCCCTCTCCTCCATCCCCCTCCTCCCCCCCTCCTTCTCCTCCCTCCCTCCCCTCCATCCCCCTCCTCCCTCCCCTCTCTTTCTCCTCCCTCTCTACGTGAGTATATGAATATTTATTTTAAAGCATGAGGGCTGAGTGATGCATTAGGACTGAGTGATGCATTAGGGCTGAGTGATGCATTAGGACTGAGTGATGCATTAGGACTGAGTGATGCATTAGGACTGAGTGATGCATTAGAACTGAGTGATGCATTAGGACTGAGTGATGCATTAGGGCTGAGTGATGCATTAGGACTGAGTGATGCATTAGGACTGAGTGATGCATTAGGACTGAGTGATGCATTAGGACTGAGTGATGCATTAGGACTGAGTGATGCATTAGGACTGAGTGATGCATTAGGACTGAGTGATGCATTAGGACTGAGTGATGCATTAGGGCTGAGTGATGCATTAGGACTGAGTGATGCATTAGGACTGAGTGATGCATTAGGACTGAGTGATGCATTAGGACTGAGTGATGCATTAGGACTGAGTGATGCATTAGGACTGAGTGATGCATTAGGACTGAGTGATGCATTAGGCTGAGTGATGCATTAGGACTGAGTGATGCATTAGGACTGAGTGATGCATTAGGGCTGGAGTGATGCATTAGGACTGAGTGATGCATTAGGGCTGAGTGATGCATTAGGACTGAGTGATGCATTAGGACTGGGAGGATGTATTAGGACTGAGGATGCATTAGCATTAGGACTGAGTGATGCATTAGCATTAGGACTGAGTGATGCATTAGGACTAAGTGATGCATTAGGCTGGGAGTGATGCATTAGCATTAGGACTGAGTGCTGCATTAGGACTGAGTGATGCATTAGGACTGAGTGATGCATTAGGACTGAGTGATGCATTAGGACTAAGTGATGCATTATGACTGAGTGATGCATTATGACTGAGTAATGCATTATGACTGAGTGATGCATTAGGACTGAGTGATGCATTATGACTGAGTGATGCATTATAACTGAGTGATGCATTAGCATTAGGACTAAGTGATGCATTAGGACTGAGTGATGCATTATGACTGAGTGATGCATTATGACTGAGTGATGCATTAGCATTAGGGACTAAGTGATGCATTAGGACTGGGAGTGATGCATTAGGACTGAGTGATGCAATAGGGACTGAGTGATGCATTAGGCTGAGTGATGCATTAGGACTGAGTGATGCATTAGGACTGAGTGATGCATTATGACTGAGTGATGCATTAGGACTGAGTGATGCATTAGCATTAGGACTGAGTGATGCATTAGCATTAGGACTGAGTGATGCATTAGGACTGAGTGATGCATTAGCATTAGGACTGAGTGATGCATTAGGACTAAGTGATGCATTAGGACTGAGTGATGCATTATCATTAGGACTGAGTGCTGCATTAGGACTGAGTGATGCATTAGGACTAAGTGATGCATTAGGACTAAGTGATGCATTAGGACTGAGTGATGCATTATGACTGAGTGATGCATTAGGACTGAGTGATGCATTAGGACTGAGTGATGCATTATGACTGAGTGATGCATTAGGACTGAGTGATGCATTAGGGCTGAGTGATGCATTAGGACTGAGTGATGCATTAGGACTGAGTGATGCATTAGGACTGATTGATGCATTAGGACTGAGTGATGCATTAGGGCTGAGTGATGCATTAGGACTGAGTGATGCATTAGGACTGAGTGATGCATTAGGGCTGAGTGATGCATTAGGACTGAGTGATGCATTAGGACTGAGTGATGCATTAGGACTGAGTGATGCATTAGGACTGAGTGATGCATTAGGACTGAGTGATGCATTAGGACTGAGTGATGCATTAGGGCTGAGTGATGCATTAGGACTGAGTGATGCATTAGGACTGAGTGATGCATTAGGACTGAGTGATGCATTAGCATTAGGACTGAGTGATGCATTAGCATTAGGACTGAGTGATGCATTAGGACTGAGTGATGCATTAGCATTAGGACTGAGTGATGCATTAGGACTAAGTGATGCATTAGGACTGAGTGATGCATTATCATTAGGACTGAGTGCTGCATTAGGACTGAGTGATGCATTAGGACTAAGTGATGCATTAGGACTAAGTGATGCATTAGGACTGAGTGATGCATTATGACTGAGTGATGCATTAGGGCTGAGTGATGCATTAGGACTGAGTGATGCATTATGACTGAGTGATGCATTAGGACTGAGTGATGCATTAGGGCTGAGTGATGCATTAGGACTGAGTGATGCATTAGGACTGAGTGATGCATTAGGACTGATTGATGCATTAGGACTGAGTGATGCATTAGGACTGAGTGATGCATTAGGGCTGAGTGATGCATTAGGACTGAGTGATGCATTAGGACTGAGTGATGCATTAGGGCTGAGTGATGCATTAGGACTGAGTGATGCATTAGGACTGAGTGATGCATTAGGACTGAGTGATGCATTGGGACTGAGTGATGCATGAGGACTGAGTGATGCATTAGGACTGAGTGATGCATTAGGACTGAGTGATGCATTATGACTGAGTGATGCATTAGGACTGAGTGATGCATTAGGACTGAGTGATGCATTAGGACTGAGTGATGCATTAGCATTAGGACTGAGTGATGCATTAGCATTAGGACTGAGTGATGCATTAGCATTAGGACTGAGTGATGCATTAGGACTGAGTGATGCATTAGGACTGAGTGATGCATTAGGGCTGAGTGATGCATTAGGACTGAGTGATGCATTAGGACTGAGTGATGCATTATGACTGAGTGATGCATTAGGACTGAGTGATGCATTAGGACTGAGTGATGCATTAGCATTAGGACTGAGTGATGCATTAGCATTAGGACTGAGTGATGCATTAGGACTGAGTGATGCATTAGCATTAGGACTAAGTGATGCATTAGGACTGAGTGATGCATTATCATTAGGACTGAGTGCTGCATTAGGACTGAGTGATGCATTAGGACTAAGTGATGCATTAGGACTAAGTGATGCATTAGGACTGCGTGATGCATTATGACTGAGTGATGCATTAGGACTGAGTGATGCATTATGACTGAGTGATGCATTAGGACTGAGTGATGCATTAGGACTGAGTGATGCATTAGGACTGAGTGATGCATTAGGACTGAGTGATGCATTAGGACTGAGTGATGCATTAGGACGAATTGTGGATTTAGACTGAGTGATGCATTAGGGACTGAGTGATGCATTATGACTGAGTGATGCATTAGGACTGAGTGATGCATTAGGACTGAGTGATGCATTAGCATTAGGACTGAGTGATGCATTAGCATTAGGACTGAGTGATGCATTAGCATTAGGACTGAGTGATGCATTAGGACTGAGTGATGCATTAGGGCTGAGTGATGCATTAGGACTGAGTGATGCATTAGGACTGAGTGATGCATTAGGACTGATTGATGCATTAGGACTGAGTGATGCATTAGGACTGAGTGATGCATTAGGGCTGAGTGATGCATTAGGACTGAGTGATGCATTAGGACTGAGTGATGCATTAGGGCTGAGTGATGCATTAGGACTGAGTGATGCATTAGGACTGAGTGATGCATTAGGACTGAGTGATGCATTAGGACTGAGTGATGCATTAGGACTGAGTGATGCATTAGGACTGAGTGATGCATTAGGACTGAGTGATGCATTATGACTGAGTGATGCATTAGGACTGAGTGATGCATTAGGACTGAGTGATGCATTAGCATTAGGACTGAGTGATGCATTAGCATTAGGACTGAGTGATGCATTAGCATTAGGACTGAGTGATGCATTAGGACTAAGTGATGCATTAGGACTGAGTGATGCATTAGCATTAGGACTGAGTGCTGCATTAGGACTGAGTGATGCATTAGGACTGAGTGATGCATTAGGACTGAGTGATGCATTAGGACTGAGTGATGCATTAGGACTGAGTGATGCATTAGCATTAGGACTAAGTGATGCATTAGGACTGAGTGATGCATTAGGACTGAGTGATGCATTATGACTGAGTGATGCATTATGACTGAGTGAGCATTAGGACTGAGTGATGCATTATGACTGAGTGATGCATTATAACTGAGTGATGCATTAGCATTAGGACTAAGTGATGCATTATGACTGAGTGATGCATTATGACTGAGTGATGCATTATGACTGAGTGATGCATTAGCATTAGGACTAAGTGATGCATTAGGACTGAGTGATGCATTAGGACTGAGTGATGCATTAGGACTGAGTGATGCATTAGGACTGAGTGATGCATTAGGGCTGAGTGATGCATTAGGACTGAGTGATGCATTAGGACTGAGTGATGTATTAGGACTGAGTGATGCATTAGAATTAGGACTGAGTGATGCATTAGCATTAGGACTGAGTGATGCATTAGGACTGAGTGATGCATTAGCATTAGGACTGAGTGATGCATTAGGACTAAGTGATGCATTAGGACTGAGTGATGCATTATCATTAGGACTGAGTGCTGCATTAGGGACTTAGTGATGCATTAGGACTAAGTGATGCATTAGGACTAAGTGATGCATTAGACTGAGTGATGCATATGACTGAGTGATGCATTAGGACTGAGTGATGCATTAGGACTGAGTGATGCATTATGACTGAGTGATGCATTAGGACTGAGTGATGCATTAGGGCTGATGCATTAGGACTGAGGGATGCATTAGGACTGAGTGATGCATTAGGACTGATTGATGCATTAGGACTGAGTGATGCATTAGGACTGAGTGATGCATTAGGGCTGAGTGATGCATTAGGACTGAGTGATGCATTAGGACTGAGTGATGCATTAGGACTGAGTGATGCATTAGGACTGAGTGATGCATTAGGACTGAGTGATGCATTAGGACTGAGTGATGCATTAGGACTGAGTGATGCATTAGGACTGAGTGATGCATTAGGACTGAGTGATGCATTATGACTGAGTGATGCATTAGGACTGAGTGATGCATTAGGACTGAGTGATGCATTAGCATTAGGACTGAGTGATGCATTAGCATTAGGACTGAGTGATGCATTAGCATTAGGACTGAGTGATGCATTAGCATTAGGACTGAGTGATGCATTAGGACTAAGTGATGCATTAGGACTGAGTGAAGCATTAGCATTAGGACTGAGTGCTGCATTAGGACTGAGTGATGCATTAGGACTGAGTGATGCATTAGGACTGAGTGATGCATTAGGACTGAGTGATGCATTAGGACTGAGTGATGCATTAGGACTAAGTGATGCATTAGGACTGAGTAATGCATTATGACTGAGTGATGCATTATGACTGAGTGATGCATTATGACTGAGTGATGCATTAGGACTGAGTGATGCATTATGACTGAGTGATGCATTATAACTGAGTGATGCATTAGCATTAGGACTAAGTGATGCATTATGACTGAGTGATGCATTATGACTGAGTGATGCATTATGACTGAGTGATGCATTAGCATTAGGACTAAGTGATGCATTAGGACTGAGTGATGCATTAGGACTGAGTGATGCATTAGGACTGAGTGATGCATTAGGACTGAGTGATGCATTAGGGCTGAGTGATGCATTAGGACTGAGTGATGCATTAGGACTGAGTGATGTATTAGGACTGAGTGATGCATTAGGACTGAGTGATGCATTAGGACTGAGTGATGCATTAGGACTGAGTGATGCATTAGGACTGAGTGATGCATTAGGACTGAGTGATGCATTAGCATTAGGACTGAGTGATGCATTATGACTGAGTGATGCATTAGGACTGAGTGATGCATTAGGACTGAGTGATGCATTAGGACTGAGTGATGCATTAGCATTAGGACTGAGTGATGCATTAGCATTAGGACTGAGTGATGCATTAGGACTGAGTGATGCATTAGGACTGAGTGATGCATTAGCATTAGGACTGAGTGATGCATTAGGACTAAGTGATGCATTAGGACTGAGTGATGCATTATCATTAGGACTGAGTGCTGCATTAGGACTGAGTGATGCATTAGCATTAGGACTGAGTGATGCATTAGCATTAGGACTGAGTGATGCATTAGGACTGAGTGATGCATTAGCATTAGGACTGAGTGATGCATTAGGACTAAGTGATGCATTAGGACTGAGTGATGCATTATCATTAGGACTGAGTGCTGCATTAGGACTGAGTGATGCATTAGGACTAAGTGATGCATTAGGACTAAGTGATGCATTAGGACTGAGTGATGCATTATGACTGAGTGATGCATTAGGACTGAGTGATGCATTAGGACTGAGTGATGCATTATGACTGAGTGATGCATTAGGACTGAGTGATGCATTAGGGCTGAGTGATGCATTAGGACTGAGTGATGCATTAGGACTGAGTGATGCATTAGGACTGATTGATGCATTAGGACTGAGTGATGCATTAGGACTGAGTGATGCATTAGGGCTGAGTGATGCATTAGGACTGAGTGATGCATTAGGACTGAGTGATGCATTAGGACTGAGTGATGCATTAGGGCTGAGTGATGCATTAGGACTGAGTGATGCATTAGGACTGAGTGATGCATTAGGACTGAGTGATGCATTAGGACTGAGTGATGCATTAGGACTGAGTGATGCATTAGGACTGAGTGATGCATTAGGACTGAGTGATGCATTAGGACTGAGTGATGCATTAGGACTGAGTGATGCATTAGGACTGAGTGATGCATTAGCATTAGACTGAGTGATGCATTAGCATTAGGACTGAGTGATGCATTAGCATTAGGACTGAGTGATGCATTAGGACTAAGTGATGCATTAGGACTGAGTGATGCATTAGCATTAGGACTGAGTGCTGCATTAGGACTGAGTGATGCATTAGGACTGAGTGATGCATTAGGACTGAGTGATGCATTAGGACTGAGTGATGCATTAGGACTGAGTGATGCATTAGGACTAAGTGATGCATTAGGACTGAGTGATGCATTATGACTGAGTGATGCATTATGACTGAGTGATGCATTATGACTGAGTGATGCATTAGGACTGAGTGATGCATTATGACTGAGTGATGCATTATAACTGAGTGATGCATTAGCATTAGGACTAAGTGATGCATTATGACTGAGTGATGCATTATGACTGAGTGATGCATTATGACTGAGTGATGCATTAGCATTAGGACTAAGTGATGCATTAGGACTGAGTGATGCATTAGGACTGAGTGATGCATTAGACTGAGTGATGCATTAGGACTGAGTGATGCATTAGGGGCTGAGTGATGCATTAGGACTGAGTGATGCATTAGGACTGAGTGATGTATTAGGACTGAGTGATGCATTAGGACTGAGTGATGCATTAGGACTGAGTGATGCATTAGGACTGAGTGATGCATTAGGACTGAGTGATGCATTAGGACTGAGTGATGCATTAGCATTAGGACTGAGTGATGCATTATGACTGAGTGATGCATTAGGACTGAGTGATGCATTAGGACTGAGTGATGCATTAGGACTGAGTGATGCATTAGCATTAGGACTGAGTGATGCATTAGCATTAGGACTGAGTGATGCATTAGGACTGAGTGATGCATTAGGACTGAGTGATGCATTAGCATTAGGACTGAGTGATGCATTAGGACTAAGTGATGCATTAGGACTGAGTGATGCATTATCATTAGGACTGAGTGCTGCATTAGGACTGAGTGATGCATTAGCATTAGGACTGAGTGATGCATTAGCATTAGGACTGAGTGATGCATTAGGACTGAGTGATGCATTAGCATTAGGACTGAGTGATGCATTAGGACTAAGTGATGCATTAGGACTGAGTGATGCATTATCATTAGGACTGAGTGCTGCATTAGGACTGAGTGATGCATTAGGACTAAGTGATGCATTAGGACTAAGTGATGCATTAGGACTGAGTGATGCATTATGACTGAGTGATGCATTAGGACTGAGTGATGCATTAGGACTGAGTGATGCATTATGACTGAGTGATGCATTAGGACTGAGTGATGCATTAGGGCTGAGTGATGCATTAGGACTGAGTGATGCATTAGGACTGAGTGATGCATTAGGACTGATTGATGCATTAGGACTGAGTGATGCATTAGGACTGAGTGATGCATTAGGGCTGAGTGATGCATTAGACTGAGTGATGCATTAGGACTGAGTGATGCATTAGGGCTGAGTGATGCATTAGGACTGAGTGATGCATTAGGACTGAGTGATGCATTAGGACTGAGTGATGCATTAGGACTGAGTGATGCATTAGACTGAGTGATGCATTAGAATGAGTGATGCATTATGACTGAGTGATGCATTAGACTGAGTGATGCATTAGGGCTGAGTGATGCATTAGGACTGAGTGATGCATTAGGACTGAGTGATGCATTAGGACTGAGTGATGCATTAGCATTAGGACTGAGTGATGCATTAGCATTAGGACTGAGTGATGCATTAGGACTGAGTGATGCATTAGGACTGAGTGATGCATTAGGACTGAGTGATGCATTAGGACTAAGTGATGCATTAGGACTGAGTGATGCATTAGCATTAGGACTGAGTGCTGCATTAGGACTGAGTGATGCATTAGCATTAGGACTGAGTGATGCATTAGCATTAGGACTGAGTGATGCATTAGGACTGAGTGATGCATTAGCATTAGGACTGAGTGATGCATTAGGACTAAGTGATGCATTAGGACTGAGTGATGCATTATCATTAGGACTGAGTGCTGCATTAGGACTGAGTGATGCATTAGGACTAAGTGATGCATTAGGACTAAGTGATGCATTAGGACTGAGTGATGCATTATGACTGAGTGATGCATTAGGACTGAGTGATGCATTAGGACTGAGTGATGCATTATGACTGAGTGATGCATTAGGACTGAGTGATGCATTAGGGCTGAGTGATGCATTAGGACTGAGTGATGCATTAGGACTGAGTGATGCATTAGGACTGAGTGATGCATTAGGACTGAGTGATGCATTAGGACTGAGTGATGCATTAGGGCTGAGTGATGCATTAGGACTGAGTGATGCATTAGGACTGAGTGATGCATTAGGGCTGAGTGATGCATTAGGACTGAGTGATGCATTAGACTGAGTGATGCATTAGGACTGAGTGATGCATTAGGACTGAGTGATGCATTAGGACTGAGTGATGCATTAGGAATGAGTGATGCATTATGACTGAGTGATGCATTAGGACTGAGTGATGCATTAGGCTGAGTGATGCATTAGGACTGAGTGATGCATTAGGACTGAGTGATGCATTAGGACTGATTGATGCATTAGGACTGAGTGATGCATTAGGACTGAGTGATGCATTAGGGCTGAGTGATGCATTAGGACTGAGTGATGCATTAGGACTGAGTGATGCATTAGGGCTGAGTGATGCATTAGACTGAGTGATGCATTAGGACTGAGTGATGCATTAGGACTGAGTGATGCATTAGGACTGAGTGATGCATTAGGACTGAGTGATGCATTAGGACTGAGTGATGCATTAGGACTGAGTGATGCATTATGACTGAGTGATACATTAGGACTGAGTGATGCATTAGGACTGAGTGATGCATTAGGACTGAGTGATGTATTAGGACTGAGTGATGCATTAGGACTGAGTGATGCATTAGGACTGAGTGATACATTAGGACTGAGTGATGCATTAGGACTGAGTGATGCATTAGGACTGAGTGATGTATTAGGACTGAGTGATGCATTAGGACTGAGTGATGCATTAGGACTGAGTGATGCATTAGGGACTGAGTGATGCATTAGGACTGAGTGATGCATTAGGACTGGTGATGCATTAGCATTAGGACTGAGTGATGCATTATGACTGAGTGATGCATTAGGACTAAGTGATGCATTAGGACTAAGTGATGCATTAGGACTGAGTGATGCATTAGCATTAGGACTGAGTGATGCATTAGCATTAGGACTGAGTGATGCATTATGACTGAGTGATGCATTAGGACTAAGTGATGCATTAGGACTAAGTGATGCATTAGGACTGAGTGATGCATTAGCATTAGGACTGAGTGATGCATTAGCATTAGGACTAAGTGATGCATTATGACTGAGTGATGCATTATGACTGAGTGATGCATTATGACTGAGTGATGCATTAGCATTAGGACTAAGTGATGCATTAGGACTGAGTGATGCATTAGGACTGAGTGATGCATTATGACTGAGTGATACATTAGGACTGAGTGATGCATTAGGACTGAGTGATGCATTAGGACTGAGTGATGTATTAGGACTGAGTGATGCATTAGGACTGAGTGATGCATTAGGACTGAGTGATGCATTATGACTGAGTGATACATTAGGACTGAGTGATGCATTAGGACTGAGTGATGCATTAGGACTGAGTGATGTATTAGGACTGAGTGATGCATTAGGACTGAGTGATGCATTAGGACTGAGTGATACATTAGGACTGAGTGATGCATTAGGACTGAGTGATGCATTAGGACTGAGTGATGTATTAGGACTGAGTGATGCATTAGGACTGAGTGATGCATTAGGACTGAGTGATGCATTAGGACTGAGTGATGCATTAGGACTGAGTGATGCATTAGGACTGAGTGATGCATTAGCATTAGGACTGAGTGATGCATTATGACTGAGTGATGCATTAGGACTAAGTGATGCATTAGGACTAAGTGATGCATTAGGACTGAGTGATGCATTAGCATTAGGACTGAGTGATGCATTAGCATTAGGACTGAGTGATGCATTATGACTGAGTGATGCATTAGGACTAAGTGATGCATTAGGACTAAGTGATGCATTAGGACTGAGTGATGCATTAGCATTAGGACTGAGTGATGCATTAGCATTAGGACTAAGTGATGCATTATGACTGAGTGATGCATTATGACTGAGTGATGCATTATGACTGAGTGATGCATTAGCATTAGGACTAAGTGATGCATTAGGACTGAGTGATGCATTAGGACTGAGTGATGCATTAGGACTGAGTGATGCATTAGGACTGAGTGATGCATTAGGACTGAGTGATGCATTAGGACTGAGTGATGCATTAGGACTGAGTGATGCATTATGACTGAGTGATACATTAGGACTGAGTGATGCATTAGGACTGAGTGATGCATTAGGACAGAGTGATGTATTAGGACTGAGTGATGCATTAGGACTGAGTGATGCATTAGGACTGAGTGATACATTAGGACTGAGTGATGCATTAGGACTGAGTGATGCATTAGGACTGAGTGATGCATTAGGACTGAGTGATGCATTAGGACTGAGTGATGCATTAGCATTAGGACTGAGTGATGCATTATGACTGAGTGATGCATTAGGACTAAGTGATGCATTAGGACTAAGTGATGGATTAGGACTGAGTGATGCATTATCATTAGGACTGAGTGATGCATTAGCATTAGGACTGAGTGATGCATTAGGACTAAGTGATGCATTAGGACTGAGTGATGCATTAGCATTAGGACTGAGTGCTGCATTAGGACTGAGTGATGCATTAGGACTGAGTGATGCATTAGGACTGAGTGATGCATTAGGACTGAGTGATGCATTAGGACTAAGTGATGCATTAGGACTGAGTGATGCATTATGACTGAGTGATGCATTATGACTGAGTGATGCATTATGACTGAGTGATGCATTAGGACTGAGTGATGCATTATGACTGAGTGATGCATTATAACTGAGTGATGCATTAGCATTAGGACTAAGTGATGCATTATGACTGAGTGATGCATTATGACTGAGTGATGCATTATGACTGAGTGATGCATTAGCATTAGGACTAAGTGATGCATTAGGACTGAGTGATGCATTAGGACTGAGTGATGCATTAGGACTGAGTGATGCATTAGGACTGAGTGATGCATTAGGGCTGAGTGATGCATTAGGACTGAGTGATGCATTAGGACTGAGTGATGTATTAGGACTGAGTGATGCATTAGGACTGAGTGATGCATTAGGACTGAGTGATGCATTAGGACTGAGTGATGCATTAGGACTGAGTGATGCATTAGGACTGAGTGATGCATTAGCATTAGGACTGAGAGATGCATTATGACTGAGTGATGCATTAGGACTGAGTGATGCATTAGGACTGAGTGATGCATTAGGACTGAGTGATGCATTAGCATTAGGACTGAGTGATGCATTAGCATTAGGACTGAGTGATGCATTATGACTGAGTGATGCATTATGACTGAGTGATGCATTATGACTGAGTGATGCATTAGCATTAGGACTAAGTGATGCATTAGGACTGAGTGATGCATTAGGACTGAGTGATGCATTAGGACTGAGTGATGCATTAGGACTGAGTGATGCATTAGGGCTGAGTGATGCATTAGGAGTGAGTGATGCATTAGGACTGAGTGATGTATTAGGACTGAGTGATGCATTAGGACTGAGTGATGCATTAGGACTGAGTGATGCATTAGGACTGAGTGATGCATTAGGACTGAATGATGCATTAGGACTGAGTGATGCATTAGCATTAGGACTGAGTGATGCATTATGACTGAGTGATGCATTAGGGCTGAGTGATGCATTAGGACTGAGTGATGCATTAGCATTAGGACTGAGTGATGCATTATGACTGAGTGATGCATTAGGACTGAGTGATGCATTAGGCTGAGTGATGCATTAGGACTGAGTGATGCATTAGGACTGAGTGATGCATTAGGACTGAGTGATGCATTATGACTGAGTGATGCATTAGGGCTGAGTGATGCATTATGACTGAGTGATGCATTATGACTGAGTGATGCATTAGGGCTGAGTGATGCATTATGACTGAGTGATGCATTAGGACTGAGTGATGCATTAGGACTGAGTGATGCATTAGGACTGAGTGATGCATTAGGACTGAGTGATGCATTAGGACTGAGTGATGCATTAGGACTGAGTGATGCATTAGGACTGAGTGATGCATTAGGGCTGAGTGATGCAGTAGGATTGAGTGATGCATTAGGACTGAGTGATGCATTAGGGCTGAGTGATGCAGTAGGACTGAGTGATGCAGCAGGACTGAGTGATGCATTAGGACTGAGTGATGCATTAGGACTGAGTGATGCAGTAGGACTGAGTGATGCATTAGGACTGAGTGATGCATTAGGACTGAGTGATGCATTAGGACTGAGTGATGCATTAGGACTGAGTGATGCATTAGGGCTGAGTGATGCAGTAGGACTGAGTGATGCATTAGGACTGAGTGATGCATTAGGGCTGAGTGATGCATTAGGGCTGAGTGATGCATTAGGTCTAAGTGATGCATTAGGACTGAGTGATGCAGTAGGACTAAGTGATGCATTAGCATTAGGACTGAGTGATGCATTATGACTGAGTGATGCATTATGACTGAGTGATGCATTAGCATTAGGACTAAGTGATGCATTAGGACTGAGTGATGCATTAGGACTGAGTGATGCATTAGGACTGAGTGATGCATTAGGACTGAGTGATGCATTAGGGCTGAGTGATGCATTAGCATTAGGACTGAGTGATGCATTAGCATTAGGACTGAGTGATGCATTATGACTGAGTGATGCATTATGACTGAGTGATGCATTATGACTGAGTGATGCATTAGCATTAGGACTAAGTGATGCATTAGGACTGAGTGATGCATTAGGACTGAGTGATGCATTAGGACTGAGTGATGCATTAGGACTGAGTGATGCATTAGGGCTGAGTGATGCATTAGGAGTGAGTGATGCATTAGGACTGAGTGATGTATTAGGACTGAGTGATGCATTAGGACTGAGTGATGCATTAGGACTGAGTGATGCATTAGGACTGAGTGATGCATTAGGACTGAGTGATGCATTAGGACTGAGTGATGCATTAGCATTAGGACTGAGTGATGCATTAGGACTGAGTGATGCATTAGGACTGAGTGATGCATTAGGACTGAGTGATGCATTAGCATTAGGACTGAGTGATGCATTATGACTGAGTGATGCATTAGGACTGAGTGATGCATTAGGGCTGAGTGATGCATTAGGACTGAGTGATGCATTAGGACTGAGTGATGCATTAGGACTGAGTGATGCATTATGACTGAGTGATGCATTAGGCTGAGTGATGCATTATGACTGAGTGATGCATTATGACTGAGTGATGCATTAGGGCTGAGTGATGCATTATGACTGAGTGATGCATTAGGACTGAGTGATGCATTAGGACTGAGTGATGCATTATGACTGAGTGATGCATTAGGGCTGAGTGATGCATTAGGACTGAGTGATGCATTGGGGCTGAGTGATGCATTAGGACTGAGTGATGCATTAGGACTGAGTGATGCATTAGGACTGAGTGATGCATTAGGACTGAGTGATGCATTAGGACTGAGTGATGCATTAGGACTGAGTGATGCATTAGGGCTGAGTGATGCAGTAGGATTGAGTGATGCATTAGGACTGAGTGATGCATTAGGGCTGAGTGATGCATTAGGGCTGAGTGATGCATTAGGTCTAAGTGATGCATTAGGACTGAGTGATGCAGTAGGACTGAGTGATGCATTAGGACTGAGTGATGCATTAGGACTGAGTGATGCATTAGGACTGAGTGATGCATTAGGACTGAGTGATGCATTAGGACTGAGTGATGCAGTAGGACTGAGTGATGCAGCAGGACTGAGTGATGCATTAGGACTGAGTGATGCATTAGGACTGAGTGATGCAGTAGGACTGAGTGATGCATTAGGACTGAGTGATGCATTAGGACTGAGTGATGCATTAGGACTGAGTGATGCATTAGGACTGAGTGATGCATTAGGGCTGAGTGATGCAGTAGGACTGAGTGATGCATTAGGACTGAGTGATGCATTAGGGCTGAGTGATGCATTAGGGCTGAGTGATGCATTAGGTCTAAGTGATGCATTAGGACTGAGTGATGCAGTAGGACTGAGTGATGCATTAGCATTAGGACTGAGTGATGCATTAGGACTGAGTGATGCATTAGGACTGAGTGATGCATTAGGACTGAGTGATGCATTAGGACTGAGTGATGCATTAGGACTGAGTGATGCATTAGGACTGAGTGATGCATTAGGACTGAGTGATGCATTAGCATTAGGACTAAGTGATGCATTATGACTGAGTGATGCATTATGACTGAGTGATGCATTATGACTGAGTGATGCATTAGCATTAGGACTAAGTGATGCATTAGGGTGATGCATTAGGACTGAGTGATGCATTAGACTGAGTGATGCATTAGGACTGAGTGATGCATTAGGGCTGAGTGATGCATTAGGACTGAGTGATGCATTAGGACTGATGTAGGACTGAGTGATGCATTAGGACTGAGTGATGCATTAGGACTGAGTGATGCATTAGGACTGAGTGATGCATTAGACTGAGTGATGCATTAGGACTGAGTGATGCATTAGCATTAGGACTGAAGTGATGCATTATGACTGAGTGATGCATTAGACTGAGTGATGCATTAGGACTGAGTGATGATTAGGACTGAGTGATGCATTAGCATTAGGACTGAGTGATGCATTAGCATTAGGACTGGGTGATGCATTATGACTGAGTGATGCATTATGACTGAGTGATGCATTAGACTGAGTGATGCATTAGCATTAGGACTGAGTGATGCATTAGGACTGAGTGATGCATTAGGACTGAGTGATGCATTAGGACTGAGTGATGCATTAGGACTGAGTGATGCATTAGGGCTGAGTGATGCATTAGAGTGAGTGATGCATTAGGGTGAGTGATGCTGGACTGAGTGATGTATTAGGACTGAGTGATGCATTAGGACTGAGTGATGCATTAGGACTGAGTGATGCATTAGCATTAGGACTGAGTGATGCATTAGGACTGAGTGATGCATTAGGACTGAGTGATGCATTAGGGCTGAGTGATGCATTAGGACTGAGTGATGCATTAGGACTGAGTGATGCATTAGGAGTGAGTGATGCATTATGACTGAGTGATGCATTAGGGCTGAGTGATGCATTATGACTGAGTGATGCATTATGACTGAGTGATGCATTAGGGCTGAGTGATGCATTATGACTGAGTGATGCATTAGGACTGAGTGATGCATTAGGACTGAGTGATGCATTATGACTGAGTGATGCATTAGGGCTGAGTGATGCATTAGGACTGAGTGATGCATTGGGGCTGAGTGATGCATTAGGACTGAGTGATGCATTAGGACTGAGTGATGCATTAGGACTGAGTGATGCATTAGGACTGAGTGATGCATTAGGACTGACTGAGTGATGCATTAGGGCTGAGTGATGCAGTAGGATTGAGTGATGCATTAGGACTGAGTGATGCATTAGGGCTGAGTGATGCATTAGGGCTGAGTGATGCATTAGGTCTAAGTGATGCATTAGGACTGAGTGATGCAGTAGGACTGAGTGATGCATTAGGACTGAGTGATGCATTAGGACTGAGTGATGCATTAGGACTGAGTGATGCAGTAGGACTGAGTGATGCAGCAGGACTGAGTGATGCATTAGGACTGAGTGATGCATTAGGACTGAGTGATGCAGTAGGACTGAGTGATGCATTAGGACTGAGTGATGCATTAGGACTGAGTGATGCATTAGGACTGAGTGATGCATTAGGGCTGAGTGATGCAGTAGGACTGAGTGATGCATTAGGACTGAGTGATGCATTAGGCTGAGTGATGCATTAGGGCTGAGTGATGCATTAGGACTGAGTGATGCATTAGGACTGAGTGATGCATTAGGGACTAAGTGATGCATTAGACTGAGTGATGCATTAGGACTGAGTGATGCATTAGGACTGAGTGATGCATTAGGGACTGAGTGATGCATTAGGACTAAGTGATGCATTAGACTGAGTGATGCATTAGCATTAGGACTGAGTGATGCATTAGGACTGAGTGATGCATTAGGGACTGAGTGATGCATTAGGACTGAGTGATGCATTAGGACTGAGTGATGCATTAGGACTGAGTGATGCATTAGGACTGAGTGATGCATTATGACTGAGTGATGCATTATGACTGAGTGATGCATTATGACTGAGTGATGCATTAGACTGAGTGATGCATTATGACTGAGTGATGCATTATAACTGAGTGATGCATTAGCATTAGGACTAAGTGATGCATTATGACTGAGTGATGCATTATGACTGAGTGATGCATTATGACTGAGTGATGCATTAGCATTAGGACTAAGTGATGCATTAGGACTGAGTGATGCATTAGGACTGAGTGATGCATTAGGACTGAGTGATGCATTAGGACTGAGTGATGCATTAGGCTGAGTGATGCATTAGGACTGAGTGATGCATTAGACTGAGTGATGTATTAGGACTGAGTGATGCATTAGGACTGAGTGATGCATTAGGACTGAGTGATGCATTAGGACTGAGTGATGCATTAGGACTGAGTGATGCATTAGGACTGAGTGATGCATTAGCATTAGGACTGAGTGATGCATTATGACTGAGTGATGCATTAGGGACTGAGTGATGCATTAGGACTGAGTGATGCATTAGGACTGAGTGATGCATTAGCATTAGGACTGAGTGATGCATTAGCATTAGGACTGAGTGATGCATTATGACTGAGTGATGCATTATGACTGAGTGATGCATTATGACTGAGTGATGCATTAGCATTAGGACTAAGTGATGCATTAGGACTGAGTGATGCATTAGGACTGAGTGATGCATTAGGACTGAGTGATGCATTAGACTGAGTGATGCATTAGGCTGAGTGATGCATTAGGAGTGAGTGATGCATTAGACTGAGTGATGTATTAGGACTGAGTGATGCATTAGGACTGAGTGATGCATTAGGACTGAGTGATGCATTAGGACTGAGTGATGCATTAGGACTGAATGATGCATTAGGGACTGAGTGATGCATTAGCATAGGACTGAGTGATGCATTATGACTGAGTGATGCATTAGGGCTGAGTGATGCATTAGGACTGAGTGATGCATTAGCATTAGGACTGAGTGATGCATTATGACTGAGTGATGCATTAGGACTGAGTGATGCATTAGGGCTGAGTGATGCATTAGGACTGAGTGATGCATTAGGACTGAGTGATGCATTAGGACTGAGTGATGCATTATGACTGAGTGATGCATTAGGCTGAGTGATGCATTATGACTGAGTGATGCATTATGACTGAGTGATGCATTAGGGCTGAGTGATGCATTATGACTGAGTGATGCATTAGGACTGAGTGATGCATTAGACTGGGAGTGATGCATTATGACTGAGTGATGCATTAGGACTGAGTGATGCATTAGACTGAGTGATGCATTAGGGGCTGAGTGATGCATTAGGACTGAGTGATGCATTAGGACTGAGTGATGCATTAGGACTGAGTGATGCATTAGGACTGAGTGATGCATTAGGACTGAGTGATGCATTAGGGCTGAGTGATGCATTAGGATTGAGTGATGCATTAGGACTGAGTGATGCATTAGGGCTGAGTGATGCATTGAGTGATGCAGCAGGACTGAGTGATGCATTAGGACTGAGTGATGCATTAGGACTGAGTGATGCAGTAGGACTGAGTGATGCATTAGGACTGAGTGATGCATTAGGACTGAGTGATGCATTAGGACTGAGTGATGCATTAGGACTGAGTGATGCATTAGGGCTGAGTGATGCAGTAGGACTGAGTGATGCATTAGGACTGAGTGATGCATTAGGGCTGAGTGATGCATTAGGGCTGAGTGATGCATTAGGTCTAAGTGATGCATTAGGACTGAGTGATGCAGTAGGACTGAGTGATGCATTAGCATTAGGACTGAGTGATGCATTAGGACTGAGTGATGCATTAGGACTGAGTGATGCATTAGGACTGAGTGATGCATTAGGACTGAGTGATGCATTAGGACTGAGTGATGCATTAGGACTGAGTGATGCATTAGCATTAGGACTAAGTGATGCATTATGACTGAGTGATGCATTATGACTGAGTGATGCTGACTGAGTGATGCATTAGCATTAGGACTAAGTGATGCATTAGACTGAGTGATGCAGTAGGACTGAGTGATGCATTAGGACTGAGTGATGCATTAGGACTGAGTGATGCATTAGGACTGAGTGATGCATTAGGACTGAGTGATGCATTAGGACTGAGTGATGCATTAGGACTGAGTGATGCATTAGGACTAAGTGATGCATTAGGACTGAGTGATGCATTATGACTGAGTGATGCATTAGGACTGAGTGATGCATTATGACTGAGTGATGCATTAGACTGAGTGATGCATTATGAGTGATGCATTATAACTGAGTGATGCATTAGCATTAGGACTAAGTGATGCATTATGACTGAGTGATGCATTAGGACTGAGTGATGCATTAGACTGAGTGATGCATTAGCATTAGGACTGAGTGATGCATTAGGACTGAGTGATGCATTAGGACTGAGTGATGCATTAGGACTGAGTGATGCATTAGGACTGGGATGCATTAGGGCTGAGTGATGCATTAGGACTGAGTGATGCATTAGGACTGAGTGATGTATTAGGACTGAGTGATGCATTAGGACTGAGTGATGCATTAGGACTGAGTGATGCATTAGGACTGAGTGATGCATTAGGACTGAGTGATGCATTAGGACTGAGTGATGCATTAGCATTAGGACTGAGTGATGCATTATGACTGAGTGATGCATTAGGACTGAGTGATGCATTAGACTGAGTGATGCATTAGGACTGAGTGATGCATTAGCATTAGGACTGAGTGATGCATTAGCATTAGACTGAGTGATGCATTAGGACTGAGTGATGCAGTATGACTGAGTGATGCATTATGACTGAGTGATGCATTAGCATTAGGACTAAGTGATGCATTAGGACTGAGTGATGCATTAGGACTGAGTGATGCATTAGGACTGAGTGATGCATTAGGACTGAGTGATGCATTAGGGCTGAGTGATGCATTAGGAGTGAGTGATGCATTAGGACTGAGTGATGTATTAGGACTGAGTGATGCATTAGGACTGAGTGATGCATTAGGACTGAGTGATGCATTAGGACTGAGTGATGCATTAGGACTGAATGATGCATTAGGACTGAGTGATGCATTAGCATTAGGACTGAGTGATGCATTATGACTGAGTGATGCATTAGGGCTGAGTGATGCATTAGGACTGAGTGATGCATTAGCATTAGGACTGAGTGATGCATTATGACTGAGTGATGCATTAGGACTGAGTGATGCATTAGGGCTGAGTGATGCATTAGGACTGAGTGATGCATTAGGACTGAGTGATGCATTAGGACTGAGTGATGCATTATGACTGAGTGATGCATTAGGGCTGAGTGATGCATTATGACTGAGTGATGCATTATGACTGAGTGATGCATTAGGGCTGAGTGATGCATTATGACTGAGTGATGCATTAGGACTGAGTGATGCATTAGGACTGAGTGATGCATTATGACTGAGTGATGCATTAGGGCTGAGTGATGCATTAGGACTGAGTGATGCATTGGGGCTGAGTGATGCATTAGGACTGAGTGATGCATTAGGACTGAGTGATGCATTAGGACTGAGTGATGCATTAGGACTGAGTGATGCATTAGGACTGAGTGATGCATTAGGACTGAGTGATGCATTAGGGCTGAGTGATGCAGTAGGATTGAGTGATGCATTAGGACTGAGTGATGCATTAGGGCTGAGTGATGCAGTTAGTGATGCAGCTGAGTGATGCATTAGGACTGAGTGATGCATTAGGACTGAGTGATGCAGTAGGACTGAGTGATGCATTAGGACTGAGTGATGCATTAGGACTGAGTGATGCATTAGGACTGAGTGATGCATTAGGGCTGACTAGGACTGAGTGATGCATTAGGACTGAGTGATGCATTAGGGCTGAGTGATGCATTAGGGCTGAGTGATGCATTAGGTCTAGTGATGCATTAGGACTGAGTGATGCATTAGGACTGAGTGATGCATTAGCATTAGGACTGAGTGATGCATTAGGACTGAGTGATGCATTAGGACTGAGTGATGCATTAGGGACTGAGTGATGCATTAGGACTGAGTGATGCATTAGGACTGAGTGATGCATTAGGACTGAGTGATGCATTACCATTAGGACTGAAGTGATGCATTATGACTGAGTGATGCATTAGGACTGAGTGATGCATTATGACTGAGTGATGCATTAGCATTAGGACTAAGTGATGCATTAGGGACTGTGATGCATTAGGACTGAGTGATGCATTAGGACTGAGTGATGCATTAGGACTGAGTGATGCATTAGGACTGAGATGCATTAGCATTAGGACTGAGTGATGCATTAGCATTAGGACTGAGTGATGCATTATGACTGAGTGATGCATTATGACTGAGTGATGCATTATGACTGAGTGATGCATTAGCATTAGGACTAGTGATGCATTAGGACTGAGTGATGCATTAGGACTGAGTGATGCATTAGGACTGAGTGATGCATTAGGACTGAGTGATGCATTAGGGCTGAGTGATGCATTAGGGTGAGTGATAGTTAGGACTGAGTGATGTATTAGGACTGAGTGATGCATTAGGACTGAGTGATGCATTAGGACTGAGTGATGCATTAGGACTGAGTGATGCATTAGGACTGAATGATGCATTAGGACTGAGTGATGCATTAGCATTAGGACTGAGTGATGCATTATGACTGAGTGATGCATTAGGACTGAGTGATGCATTAGGACTGAGTGATGCATTAGCATTAGGACTGAGTGATGCATTATGACTGAGTGATGCATTAGGACTGAGTGATGCATTAGGGCTGAGTGATGCATTAGGACTGAGTGATGCATTAGGACTGAGTGATGCATTAGGACTGAGTGATGCATTATGACTGAGTGATGCATTAGGGCTGAGTGATGCATTATGACTGAGATGCATTATGACTGAGTGATGCAATTAGGGCTGAGTGATGCATTATGACTGAGTGATGCATTAGGACTGAGTGATGCATTAGGACTGAGTGATGCATTATGACTGAGTGATGCATTAGGCTGAGTGATGCATTAGGACTGAGTGATGCATTGGGGCTGAGTGATGCATTAGACTGAGTGATGCATTAGGACTGAGTGATGCATTAGGACTGAGTGATGCATTAGGACTGAGTGATGCATTAGGACTGAGTGATGCATTAGGGCTGAGTGATGCAGTAGGATTGAGTGATGCATTAGGACTGAGTGATGCATTAGGGCTGAGTGATGCATTCGGGCTGAGTGATGCATTAGGTCTAAGTGATGCATTAGGACTGAGTGATGCAGTAGGACTGAGTGATGCATTAGGACTGAGTGATGCATTAGGACTGAGTGATGCATTAGGACTGAGTGATGCATTAGGACTGAGTGATGCATTAGACTGAGTGATGCATTAGGACTGAGTGATGCAGGGACTGAGTGATGCATTAGGACTGAGTGATGCATTAGGACTGAGTGATGCATAGGACTGAGTGATGCATTAGGACTGAGTGATGCATTAGGACTGAGTGATGCATTAGGACTGAGTGATGCATTAGGACTGAGTGATGCATTAGGGCTGAGTGATGCAGTAGGACTGAGTGATGCATTAGGACTGAGTGATGCATTAGGCTGAGTGATGCATTAGGGCTGAGTGATGCATTAGGTCTAAGTGATGCATTAGGACTGAGTGATGCAGTAGGACTGAGTGATGCATTAGCATTAGGACTGAGTGATGCATTAGGACTGAGTGATGCATTAGGACTGAGTGATGCATTAGGACTGAGTGATGCATTAGGACTGAGTGATGCATTAGGACTGAGTGATGCATTAGGACTGAGTGATGCATTAGCATTAGGACTAAGTGATGCATTATGACTGAGTGATGCATTATGACTGAGTGATGCATTATGACTGAGTGATGCATTAGCATTAGGACTAAGTGATGCATTAGGACTGAGTGATGCATTAGGACTGAGTGATGCATTAGGACTGAGTGATGCATTAGGACTGAGTGATGCATTAGGGCTGAGTGATGCATTAGGACTGAGTGATGCATTAGGACTGAGTGATGTATTAGGACTGAGTGATGCATTAGGACTGAGTGATGCATTAGGACTGAGTGATGCATTATGAGTATGCATTAGGACTGAGTGATGCATTAGGACTGAATGATTAGCATTAGGACTGAGTGATGCATTATGACTGATGATGCATTAGACTGAGTGATGCATTAGGACTGAGTGATGCATTAGGACTGAGTGATGCATTAGCATTAGGACTGAGTGATGCATTAGCATTAGGACTGGGTGATGCATTATGACTGAGTGATGCATTATGACTGAGTGATGCATTATGACTGAGTGATGCATTAGCATTAGACTAAGTGATGCATTAGGACTGAGTGATGCATTAGGACTGAGTGATGCATTAGGACTGAGTGATGCATTAGGACTGAGTGATGCATTAGGGCTGAGTGATGCATTAGGAGTGAGTGATGCATTAGGAGTGAGTGATGCATTAGGACTGAGTGATGTATTAGGACTGAGTGATGCATTAGGACTGAGTGATGCATTAGGACTGAGTGATGCATTAGCATTAGGACTGAGTGATGCATTAGGACTGAGTGATGCATTAGGACTGAGTGATGCATTAGGGCTGAGTGATGCATTAGGACTGAGTGATGCATTAGGACTGAGTGATGCATTAGGAGTGAGTGATGCATTATGACTGAGTGATGCATTAGGGCTGAGTGATGCATTATGACTGAGTGATGCATTATGACTGAGTGATGCATTAGGGCTGGGAGTGATGCATTATGACTGAGTGATGCATTAGGACTGAGTGATGCATTAGGACTGAGTGATGCATTATGACTGAGTGATGCATTAGGGCTGAGTGATGCATTAGGACTGAGTGATGCATGAGGCTGAGGATGCATTAGGACTGAGTGATGCATTAGGACTGAGTGATGCATTAGGACTGAGTGATGCATTAGGACTGAGTGATGCATTAGGACTGAGTGATGCATTAGGACTGAGTGATGCATTAGGGCTGAGTGATGCAGTAGGATTGAGTGATGCATTAGGACTGAGTGATGCATTAGGGCTGAGTGATGCATTAGGCTGAGTGATGCATTAGGTCTAAGTGATGCATTAGGGACTGAGTGATGCAGTAGGACTGAGTGATGCATTAGGACTGAGTGATGCATGCATGCATTAGGACTGATGATGCAGTAGGACTGAGTGATGCATTAGGACTGAGTGATGCATTAGGACTGAGTGATGCATTAGGACTGAGTGATGCATTAGGACTGAGTGATGCATTAGGACTGAGTGTGATGGACTGAGTGATGCATTAGGACTGAGTGATGCATTAGGACTGAGTGATGCATTAGGGCTGATGATGCAGTAGGACTGAGTGATGCATTAGGACTGATGCATTAGGGCTGAGTGATGCATTAGGGCTGAGTGATGCATTAGGTCTAAGTGATGCATTAGGACTGAGTGATGCAGTAGGACTGAGTGATGCATTAGCATTAGGACTGAGTGATGCATTAGGACTGAGTGATGCATTAGGACTGAGTGATGCATTAGGACTGAGTGATGCATTAGGACTGAAGTGATGCATTAGGACTGAGTGATGCATTAGGACTGAGTGATGCATTACCATTAGGACTAAGTGATGCATTATGATGCTGATTATGACTGAAGTGATGCATTAGCATTAGACTAAGTGATGCATTAGGACTGATGATATTAGGGCTGAGTGATGCATTAGGACTGAGTGATGCATTAGGACTGAGTGATGCATTAGGACTGAGTGATGCATTAGGGCTGAGTGATGCATTAGGGACTGAGTGATGCATAGGACTGGTGATGTATTAGGACTGAGTGATGCATTAGGACTGAGTGATGCATTAGGACTGAGTGATGCATTAGGACTGAGTGATGCATTAGGACTGAGTGATGCATTAGGACTGAGTGATGCATTAGCATTAGGACTGAGTGATGCATTATGACTGAGTGATGCATTAGGACTGAGTGATGCATTAGGACTGAAGTGATGCATTAGCTGAGTGATGCATTAGCATTAGACTGAGTGATGCATTAGCATTAGGACTGAGTGATGCATTAGGACTTGATGCATTATGACTGAGTGATGCATTAGGACTGAGTGATGCATTAGCATTAGGACTAAGTGATGCATTAGGACTGAGTGATGCATTAGGACTGAGTGATGCATTAGGACTGAGTGATGCATTAGGACTGAGTGATGCATTAGGCTGAGTGATGCATTAGGAGTGAGTGATGCATTAGGACTGAGTGATGTATTAGGACTGAGTGATGCATTAGGACTGAGTGATGCATTAGGACTGAGTGATGCATTAGGACTGAGTGATGCATTAGGACTGAATGATGCATTAGGACTGAGTGATGCATTAGCATTAGGACTGAGTGATGCATTATGACTGAGTGATGCATTAGGGCTGAGTGATGCATTAGGACTGAGTGATGCATTAGCATTAGGACTGAGTGATGCATTAGGACTGAGTGATGCATTAGGACTGAGTGATGCATTAGGGCTGAGTGATGCATTAGGACTGAGTGATGCATTAGGACTGAGTGATGCATTAGGACTGAGTGATGCATTAGACTGAGTGATGCATTAGGGCTGGTGATGCATTATGACTGAGTGATGCATTATGACTGGTGATGCATTAGGCTGAGTGATGCATTATGACTGAGTGATGCATTAGGACTGAGTGATGCATTAGGACTGAGTGATGCATTATGACTGAGTGATGCATTAGGGCTGAGTGATGCATTAGGACTGAGTGATGCATTGGGGCTGAGTGATGCATTAGGACTGAAGTGATGCATTAGGACTGAGTGATGCATTAGGACTGAGTGATGCATTAGGACTGAGTGATGCATTAGGACTGAGTGATGCATTAGGACTGAGTGATGCATTAGGGCTGGTGATGCAGTAGGATTGAGTGATGCATTAGGACTGGAGTGATGCATTAGGGCTGAGTGATGCATTAGGGCTGAGTGATGCATTAGGTCTAAGTGATGCATTAGGACTGAGTGATGCAGTAGGACTGAGTGATGCATTAGGACTGAGTGATGCATTAGGACTGAGTGATGCATTAGGGACTGGAGTGATGCATTAGGACTGAGTGATGCATTAGGACTGAGTGATGCAGTAGGACTGCAGTGATGCAGCAGACTGAGTGATGCATTAGAGCCTGAGTGATGCATTAGGACTGAGTGATGCAGTAGGACTGAGGTGATGCATTAGGACTGAGTGATGCTGGACTGAGTGATGCATTAGGACTGAGTGATGCATTAGGACTGGGAGTGATGCATTAGGGCTGAGTGATGCATTGAGTGATGCATTAGGACTGTGATGCATTAGGGCTGAGTGATGCATTAGGCTGAGTGATGCATTAGGTCTAAGTGATGCATTAGGACTGAGTGATTAGGACTGAGTGATGCATTAGCATTAGAGACTGAGTGATGCATTAGGACTGAGTGATGCGTGGGACTGAGTGATGCATTAGGACTGAGTGATGCATTAGGACTGAGTGATGCATTAGACTGAGTGATGCATTAGGACTGAGTGATGCATTAGGACTGAGTGATGCAGTAGGACTGGAGTGATGCAGTAGGACTGAGTGATGCATTCGGGCTGAGTGATGCATTAGGACTGAGTGATGCATTGGACTGAGTGATGCATTAGGACTGAGTGATGCATTAGGACTGGTGATGCATTAGGACTGAGTGATGCATTAGGACTGAGTGATGCATTAGGACTGAGTGATGCATTAGGACTGAGTGATGCATTAGGACTGAGTGATGCAGTAGGACTGAGTGATGCTTTAGGACTGAGTGATGCATTAGGACTGAGTGATGCATTAGGACTGAGTGATGCAGTAGGACTGAGTGATGCAGTAGGACTGAGTGATGCATTAGGACTGAGTGATGCATTAGGACTGAGTGATGCATTAGGACTGAGTGATGCATTAGGGCTGAGTGATGCATTAGGACTGAGTGATGCATTAGGACTGAGTGATGCATTAGGACTGAGTGATGCATTAGGACTGAGTGATGCATTATGACTGAGTGATGCATTAGGGCTGAGTGATGCATTATGACTGAGTGATGCATTATGACTGAGTGATGCATTAGCTGAGTGATGCATTATGACTGAGTGATGCATTAGGACTGAGTGATGCATTAGGACTGGTGATGCATTATGACTGAGTGATGCATTAGGCTGAGTGATGCATTAGGACTGAGTGATGCATTGGGGCTGGGAGTGATGCATTAGGACTGGTGATGCATTAGGACTGAGTGATGCATTAGGACTGAGTGATGCATTAGGACTGAGTGATGCATTAGACTGAGTGATGCATTAGGACTGAGTGATGCATTAGGACTGAGTGATGCATTAGGCTGAGTGATGCAGTAGGATTGAAGTGATGCATTAGGACTGAGTGATGCATTAGGGCTGAGTGATGCATTCGGGCTGAGTGATGCATTAGGTCTAAGTGATGCATTAGGACTGAGTGATGCAGTAGGACTGGTGATGCGTGACTGCATTAGGACTGAGTGACTGGTGATGCATTAGGACTGAGTGATGCATTACTGGATGCTGGACTGAGTGATGCATTGATGCATTAGGACTGAGTGATGCATTAGGACTGGGATTGAGTGATGCATTAGGACTGAGTGATGCATTAGGGCTGAGTGATGCATTCGGGCTGGTGATGCTGGTCTAGATGCATTAGGCTGAGTGATGCAGTAGGACTGAGTGATGCATTAGGACTGAGTGATGCATTAGGCTGAGTGCATTAGGACTGAGTGATGCATGGGACTGAGTGATGCATTAGGACTGAAGTGATGCATTAGGACTGAAGTGATGCATTA
>NW_026283195.1:0-2472 GCF_023373465.1 Oncorhynchus keta | reverse complement strand
GGAGGGTAGAAGAGAGACAGGAGGGTAGAAGAGAGACAGGAGGGTAGAAGAGAGACAGGAGTGAGGAAGAGAGACAGGAGGGAGAAAGAGAGACCGGATGGAGGAAGAGAGGAACATTTTAAGAGAGTTTATGGATATAGTTGTTATACACATTGATCTATATGGTGCAAACTAATGCGCGGCATGGCATTTCTTTGGCGCGGCGGTCCTGGAGGAAATGCACAGCCGCGCACGTGCGCAGTTTAGAGGGAACGTTGCTCATGACTTTTGACTTTTCTTGCCAATCCATCTTTCCCAGGAATATTTTTATTCTGTATAGACTTCCTTCTTTTCACTCTGTCATTTAGGTTAGTATCGTGGAGTAGCTAGAATGTTATTGATCCATACTTCTTTTCACTCTGTCATTTAGGTTAGTATCGTGGAGTAGCTAGAATGTTATTGATCCATACTTGTTTTCACTCTGTCATTTAGGTTAGTATCGTGGAGTAGCTAGAATGTTATTGATCCATACTTCTTTTCACTCTGTCATTTAGGTTAGTATCGTGGAGTAGCTAGAATGTTATTGATCCATACTTCTTTTCACTCTGTCATTTAGGTTAGTATCGTGGAGTAGCTAGAATGTTATTGATCCATACTTCTTTTCACTCTGTCATTTAGGTTAGTATCGTGGAGTAGCTAGAATGTTATTGATCCATACTTGTTTTCACTCTGTCATTTAGGTTAGTATCATGGAGTAGCTAGGAATGTTATTGATCCATACTTCTTTTCACTCTGTCATTTAGGTTAGTATCGCGGAGTAGCTAGAATGTTATTGATCCATACTTGTTTTCACTCTGTCATTTAGGTTAGTATCGTGGAGTAGCTAGAATGTTATTGATCCATACTTCTTTTCACTCTGTCATTTAGGTTAGTATCGTGGAGTAGCTAGAATGTTATTGATCCATACTTCTTTTCACTCTGTCATTTAGGTTAGTATCGTGGAGTAGCTAGAATGTTATTGATCCATACTTCTTTTCACTCTGTCATTTAGGTTAGTATCGTGGAGTAGCTAGAATGTTATTGATCCATACTTGTTTTCACTCTGTCATTTAGGTTAGTATCGTGGAGTAGCTAGAATGTTATTGATCCATACTTGTTTTCACTCTGTCATTTAGGTTAGTATCGTGGAGTAGCTAGAATGTTATTGATCCATACTTCTTTTCACTCTGTCATTTAGGTTAGTATCGTGGAGTAGCTAGAATGTTATTGATCCATACTTCTTTCACTCTGTCATTTAGGTTAGTATCGTGGAGTAGCTAGAATGTTATTGATCCTTCCTTCTTTTCACTCTGTCATTTAGGTTAGTATCGTGGAGTAGCTAGAATGTTATTGATCCTTCCTTCTTTTCACTCTGTCATTTAGGTTAGTATCGTGGAGTAGCTAGAATGTTATTGATCCATACTTCTTTTCACTCTGTCATTTAGGTTAGTATCGTGGAGTAGCTAGAATGTTATTGATCCATACTTGTTTTCACTCTGTCATTTAGGTTAGTATTGTGGAGTAACTACACTGTTGTTGACCATACTCAGTTTTCTCACACTGTCATTTACACTCTGTATCAGTGTTTAAATGTTATTGATCCATCATGGTCAAATCACTCTGTCATTTAGGTTCCTATCTGACAACTGAATGTTATTGGTCCATACTTGTTTTCACTCTGTCATTTAGGTTAGTATTGATACACCATCAAAGTTTAATTAATAACTTCACCATGCTCAAAGGGATATTCAATGTCTGCTTGTTGTTATTGTACCCATCTACCAATACACTAGGTGCATTTAGGTTAGTAATAGGAAAGTACATCTATTGATACATACTTGTTTTTCTCCTATCACAGCATTGGGGAAACTCTGTACCTGTTATAATGTCACCATAGTGAAATCCCTAGTGTGCCCTTCTTTCCGGGCATTGGAAAGTGCATTAGGACTAGGTGCCTTACTTTGTAGTGACATTGGAAAGATGCATCTACCAATCCAAAGTGTAATTAATAACTTCAAGTAATTATCATTTATTTTATCCGTCTACCAATAGATGACCTTCTTTTGCGAGACATTGGAAAACCTCTCTGGTCTTTGTGGTTGAATCTGTGTTTGAAATGCATTGCTTGGCTGAGGGACCTGACAGATAATTGTATAATATAATAATAACATTTATTTCAGATAATACAATTTATGTAATTGGGGTACAGAGATGAGGTAGTCATAAAAAAAATCATATTAAACACTAGTTCATGCTATTTGTATGTGACTTGTGAAGCAAATTTTTACTCCTAAACTTATTTAGGTTTGCCATAGCAAAGGGGTTAAATACTAATTGAATCAAGACATTTGAGCTTTTAATTTTGAATTAATCAAAAAAAAAAAACGAGGAAAACATAGTTCCACTTTGACATTATGGGGTATTGTGTGTAGGCTGTGACATAAACATTTAAGT
>NW_026283194.1:0-399 GCF_023373465.1 Oncorhynchus keta | reverse complement strand
TTGTCATTATTGATATGGTTGTCATTAGATTAGGATGTAGAACAAGTTGATATGGTTGTCATTAGGATGTAGAACAAGTTGATATGGTTGTCATTAGGATGTAGAACAAGTTGAGGATGGATGTAGAACAAGTTGATATGGTTGTCATTAGGATGTAGAACAAGTTGATATGGTTGTCATTAGGATGTAGAACAAGTTGATATGGTTGTCATTAGTGTATAACAAGATTGATATGGTTGTCATTAGGATTAGGATGTAGATGTAGACAAGTTGATATGGTTGTCATTAGATTAGGATGTAGAACAAGTTGATATGGTTGTCATTAGATTAGGATGTAGAACAAGTTGATATGGTTGTCATTAGATTAGGATGTAGAACAAGTTGATATGGTTGTCATTA
>NW_026283193.1:22500-38808 GCF_023373465.1 Oncorhynchus keta | reverse complement strand
CGAGGCTTTATACAGAGGTATTACGGTACAGAGTCAATTGTGGAGGCTATATACAGGATATTACGGTACAGAGTCAATGTAGAGGCTATATACAGGGGTACCGGTACAGGTCAATGTGGAGGCTATATACAGGGTATTACGGTACAGAGTCAATGTGGAGGCTATATACAGGGGTACCGGTACAGAGTCAATGTGGAGACTATATACAGGGGTACCGGTACAGAGTCAATGTGGAGGCTATATACAGGGGGTACCGGTATAGAGTCAATGTGGAGACTCATATACAGGGGTACTGGTACAGAGTAGATGTGAGACTATATACAGGGGTGCCGGTACAGAGTCAATGTGGAGGCTATATACAGGGGTACCGGTACAGAGTCAATGTGGAGACTATATACAGGGGGTACCGGTACAGAGTCAATGTGGAGGCTATATACAGGGGGTACCGGTACAGAGTCAATGTGGAGACTATATACAGGGGGTACCGGTACAGAGTCAATGTGGAGACTATATACAGGGGTACCAGGTACAGAGTCAATGTGGAGGCTATATACAGGGGTACCGGTACAGAGTCAATGTGGAGACTATATACAGGGGTACCGGTACAGAGTCAATGTGGAGGCTATATACAGGGGGTACCGGTACAGAGTCAATGTGGAGGCTATATACAGGGGTACCGGTACAGAGTCAATGTGGAGGCTATATACAGGGGTACCGGTACAGAGTCAATGTGGAGACTATATACAGGGAGTACCGGTACAAGAGTCAATGTGGAGGCTATATACAGGGGGTACCGGTACAGAGTCAATGTGGAGGCTATATACAGGGGGTACCGGTACAGAGTCAATGTGGAGGCTATATACAGGGGTACTGGTACAGAGTCAATGTGGAGGCTATATACAGGGGTACCAGTGCAGAGTCAATGTGGAGGCTATATACAGGGTGTTACGGTACAGAGTCAATGTGGAGGCTAGAAACAGGGTATTACGGTACAGAGTCAATGTGGAGGCTGTATACAGGGTATTACGGTACAGAGTCAATGTGGAGGCTATATACAGGGGGTACCGGTACAGAGTCAATGTGGAGACTATATACAGGTGGTACCGGTACAGAGTCAATGTGGAGACTATATACAGGGGGTACCGGTACAGAGTCAATGTGGAGACTATATACAGGTGGTACCGGTACAGAGTCAATGTGGAGACTATATACAGGGTGGTACCGGTACAGAATCAATGTGGAGACTATATACAGAGGGTACCGGTACAGAGTCAATGTGGAGGCTATATATCAGGGTGTTACGGTACAGAGTCAATGTGGAGGCTATATACAGGGGGTACCGGTACAGAGTCAATGTGGAGGCTATATACAGGGTGTTACGGTACAGAGTCAATGTGGAGGCTATATACAGGGGTACTGGTACAGAGTCAATGTGGAGGCTATATACAGGGGCTACCGGTATAGAGTCAATGTGGAGACTATATACAGGGGTACCGGTACAGAGTCAATGTGGAGGCTATATACAGGGGTACTGAGTACAGAGTCAATGTGGAGGCTATATACAGGGGTACTGGTACAGAGTCAATGTGGAGGCTATATACACGGGGTACCAGTACAGAGTCAATGTGGAGGCTATATACAGGGTGTTACGGTACAGAGTCAATGTGGAGGCTAGATACAGGGTATTACGGTACAGAGTCAATGTGGAGGCTGTATACAGGGGTATTATGGTACAGAGTCAATGTGGAGGCTATATACAGAGGGTACCGGTACAGAGTCAATGTGGAGGCTATATACAGAGGGTACTGGTACAGAGTCAATGTGGAGGCTATATACAGAGGGTACTGGTACAGAGTCAATGTGGAGGTTATATACAGAGGGTACCGGTACAGAGTCAATGTGGAGACTATATACAGAGGGTACCGGTACAGAGTCAATGTGGAGACTATATACAGAGGGTACCGGTACAGAGTCAATGTGGAGGCTATATACAGGGTGTTACGGTACAGAGTCAATGTGGAGGCTATATACAGGGGGTACCGGTACAGAGTCAATGTGGAGGCTATATACAGAGGGTACCGGTATAGAGTCAATGTGGAGACTATATACAGGTGATACGAGATGGTGGTATGAGATGAGAGCCTATAGGGAGGAGGTCAGAGACCTGGCCGTGTGGTGCCAGGACAACAACCTCTCCTTCAATGTAAGTAAGACAAAGGGTCTATCATCCTCCAAACAGCATCCGACCGCAAGGAGCTACAAAGCTCAGTGCAAATGGCACAGTACATCTCTGTGGTCGAGCTCCCTACCATCCACTTCTATACCAGGCGTGTCAGAGGAAGGCCATAAAAATGTACCCCAGCCACCCAAGTCATAGACTGTTCTCTCTACTACTACACAACCTGGGGTGGACCTGCGAATCAATGGTGACCTAGGGGGGTTCTACCTGAATCTATAGTGACCTGGGGGTTCTACCTGACTATAGTGACCTGGGGGTTCTACCTGATTCTATAGTGACCTGGGTGGTTCTACCTGAATCTATAGTGACCTGGGGGTTCTACCTGAATCTATAGTGACCTGGGGGTTCTACCTGACTATAGTGACCTGGGGGGTTCTACCTGAATCTATAGTGACCTGGGGGGTTCTACCTGATTATAGTGACCTGGGGGGTTCTACCTGAATCTATAGTGACCTGGGAGGAGTTCTACCTGAATCTATAGTGACCTGGGAGAGTTCTACCTGAATCTATAGTGACCTGGGGGGTTCTACCTGAATCTATAGTGACCTGGGAGAGTTCTACCTGAATCTATAGTGATCTGGGGGGGTTCTACCTGAATCTATAGTGACCTGGGGGGGTTCTACCTGAATCTATAGTGACCTGGGGGTTCTACCTGAATCTATAGTGACCTGGCGGGGTTCTACCTGAATCTATAGTGACCTGGGGGTTCTACCTGAATCTATAGTGACCTGGGGGGTTCTACCTGAATCTATAGTGACCTGGGGGGTTCTACCTGAATCTGATAGTGACCTGGGGGGTTCTACTGATTTAGACCTGGGACACCAGGTGGTTGATTCCCCTCTTGTCAGGGACTGATTTAGACCTGGGACACCAGGTGGTTGATTCCCCTCTTGTCAGGGACTGATTTAGACCTGGGACACCAGGTGGGTGATTCTCCTCTAGTCAGGGCCTGATTTAGACCTGGGACACCAGGTGGGTGATTCCCCTCTTGTCAGGGACTGGTTTAGACCTGGGACACCAGGTGGGTGATTCCCCTCTATTCAGGGACTGATTTAGACCTGGGACACCAGGTAGGTGATTCCCCTCTAGTCAAGGACTGATTTAGACCTGGGACACCAGGTGGGTGATTCCCCTCTGATCAGGGACTGGTTTAGACCTGGGACACCAGGTGGGTGATTCCCCTCTAGTCAGGGACTGGTTTAGACCTGGGACACCAGGTGGGTGATTCCCCTCTAGTCAGGGCCTGATTTAGACCTGGGACACCAGGTGGGTGATTCCCCTCTAGTCAGGGCCTGATTTAGACCTGGGACACCAGGTGGGTGATTCCCCTCTAGTCAGGGCCTGATTTAGACCTGGGACACCAGGTGTGTGATTCCCCTCTAGTCAGGGCCTGATTTAGACCTGGGACACCAGGTGGGTGATTCCCCTCTAGTCAGGGCCTGATTTAGACCTGGGACACCAGGTGGGTGATTCCCCTCTGATCAGGGACTGGTTTAGACCTGGGACACCAGGTGGGTGATTCCCCTCTAGTCAGGGACTGGTTTAGACCTGGGACACCAGGTGGGTGATTCCCCTCTAGTCAGGGCCTGATTTAGACCTGGGACACCAGGTGGGTGATTCCCCTCTAGTCAGGGCCTGATTTAGACCTGAGACACCAGGTGGGTGCAGTTCATTATCAGGTAGAACATGAAGCCAGTAGTTGTCTGGACCTCCAGGGTAGGATTGGAATAAACTCCGGCGTTAGAAGCTTGTGTCTCGACTGTCTCGGTTTTTAGAAGTGTTTCAAATGAAACGACGACCGTAAATGTCCCTCTTGTTTCAAATTATTCAACGCTCGACTGTATAATGAGAACCGTTTCCTCTGTGAAGCTGACCTCGGTGCTTTACTAGAATGTAGGCGAGGTTCCGCCGCGGTTCACTTGGTATGTAGCCGTTGTGTAAGTCTACACACCACTGAGACGGTCTGTGTCACAGTTGATAAGGGGAGGTGGGGGTGGGGGGACATTTCATGTCCTGTTATAGTCGTAGGCCTGTTGTCATGGTAACGTGGCTGAAACCACTGACTCCTCCTCCCCGTTTCAGTAACACAGCACATGTTTTCATTCAGTGTGGCTGTGCACGTATTCTCACACGTTTGGATTCTCTATAAATATTTCCCAGAATGCATTACATTCATAATGTAGGTTATTCTGCGCTCCATTCAGGGTATCGGGCGGGAAAATAATTTTTTGTTGTTAATGTAGACCAATGAAACTAATTTAAAATGAGTTTGAGACAGTGTAGGCTAGGTGAACTCTCCTGTCCTCTGGCAGTCTGTTGACCAGCTCTCTGAATGGTTGTTGTTGAAGAGGTGTCCTCATACTGCTGTATATATAGTGTATGAAGGGGTGTCCCTGTATATATAGTGTATGAAGGGGTGTCCTGTATATATAGTGTATGAAGGGGTGTCCTGTATATATAGTGTATGAAGGGGTGTCCTGTATATATAGTGTATGAAGGGGTGTCCTGTATATATAGTGTATGAAGGGGTGTCCATACTGCTGTATATATAGTGTATGAAGGGGTGTCCACATACTGCTGTATATATAGTGTATGAAGGGGTGTCACATACTGCTGTATATATAGTGTATGAAGGGTGTCCACATACTGCTATATATTAGTGGATGAAGGGGTGTCCTCATACTCCTGTATATATAGTGGATGAAGGGGTGTCCACATACTGCTGTATATATAGTGGATGAAGGGGTGTCCTCATACTCCTGTATATATAGTGTATGAAGGGGTGTCCTCATACTGCTGTATATATAGTGTATGAAGGGGTGTCCACATACTGCTGTATATATAGTGTATGAAGGGGTGTCCATACTGCTGTATATATAGTGGATGAAGGGGTGTCCACATACTGCTGTATATATAGTGGATGAAGGGGTGTCCTCATACTGCTGTATATATAGTGTATGAAGGGGTGTCCTCATACTGCTGTATATATAGTGTATGAAGGGGTGTCCTCATACTGCTGTATATATAGTGGATGAAGGGGTGTCCTCATACTGCTGTATATATAGTGTATGAAGGGGTGTCCTCATACTGCTGTATATATAGTGTATGAAGGGGTGTCCTCATACTGCTGTATATATAGTGGATGAAGGGGTGTCCACATACTGCTGTATATATAGTGGATGAAGGGGTGTCCTGTATATATAGTGTATGAAGGGGTGTCCTGTATATATAGTGGATGAAGGGGTGTCCTGTATATATAGTGTATGAAGGGGTGTCCTGTATATATAGTGTATGAAGAGGTGTCCTCATACTGCTGTATATATAGTGGATGAAGAATTGTCCTCCCTTGCTGTATATATATGATGTATGGCAGAGAGGTGTCCCACATACTGCTGTATATACCACCTTAATTGTATGAAGGAGTGTCCACATACTGCTGCTTATATATAGTGTATGAAAGAATTATCCTATATATAGTGTATGAAGGGGTGTCCTCATGCTGCTGTACATATATAGTGGATGAAGAGGAGTGTCCACATACTGCTGTATATACTAATTAACAGAAGGGGTGTCCTGTATATATATAGTGCTTATGAAGGGGTGTCCTGTATATACTAATTAATATGAAGAGTGCTCCTGTATATATAGTGGATGAAGGAATTGTCTGTATATATAGTGGATGAAGGGAGTGTCCTCATACTGCTGTATATATAGTGTATGAAGGGTGTCCTGTATATATAGTGTGAAGGGGTGTTCTGTATATATAGTGTATGAAGGGGTGTCCTGTATATATAGTGTATGAAGGGTCATCCTGTATATATATAGTGGATGAAGGGGTGTCCTGTATATATAGTAGATGAAGGGGTGTCCTCATACTGCTGTATATATAGTGGATGAAGGGGTGTCCTCATACTGCTGTATATATAGTGGATGAAGGGGTGTCCACATACTGCTGTATATATAGTGTATGAAGGGGTGTCCTCATACTGCTGTATATATAGTGTATGAAGGGGTGTCCACATACTGCTGTATATATAGTGTATGAAGGGGTGTCCACATACTGCTGTATATATAGTGTATGAAGGGGTGTCCTCATACTGCTGTATATATAGTGTATGAAGGGGTGTCCTCATACTGCTGTATATATAGTGTATGAAGGGGTGTCCTCATACTGCTGTATATATAGTGTATGAAGGGGTGTCCACATACTGCTGTATATATAGTGTATAGTGGATGAAGGGTTAGGGATAGGAGCCAACCGCTATCCCTTTAAAAGGAGAAGGAGCCAACCACTATCCCTTTAAAAGGAGAAGGAGCCAACCACTATCCCTTTAAAAGGAGAAGGAGCCAACCACTATCTCTTTAAAAGGAAAAGGAGCCAACCACTATCCCTTTGAAAGGAGCCAACCGCTATCCCTTTAAAAGGAGAAGGAGCCAACCAGTATCCCTTTAAAAGGAGAAGGAGCCAACCACTATCCCTTTAAAAGGAGCCAACCACTGTCCCTTTAAAAGGAGAAGGAGCCAACTGCTATCCCTTTAAAAGGAGAAGGAGCCAACCACTATCCCTTTAAAAGGAGAAGGAGCCAACCACTGTCCCTTTAAAAGGAGAAGGAGCCAACCACTATCCCTTTAAAAGGAGAAGGAGCCAACCACTATCCCTTTAAAAGGAGAAGGAGCCAACCACTGTCCCTTTAAAAGGAGAAGGAGCCAACCACTATCCCTTTAAAAGGAGAAGGAGCCAACCACTATCCCTTTAAAAGGAGCCAACCACTATCCCTTTAAAAGGAGAAGGAGCCAAACAGTATCCCTTTAAAAGGAGAAGGAGCCAACCAGTATCCCTTTAAAAGGAGAAGGAGTCAACCACTATCCCTTTAAAAGGAGAAGGAGCCAACCAGTATCCCTTTAAAAGGAGAAGGAGCCAACCACTATCCCTTTAAAAGGAGAAGGAGCCAACCACTATCCCTTTGAAATGAGCTAACCAGTATCCCTTTAAAAGGAGAAGGAGCCAACCAGTATCCCTTTAAAAGGAGAAGGAGCCAACCACTATCCCTTTAAAAGGAGCCAACCACTATCCCTTTAAAAGGAGAAGGAGCCAACCACTATCCCTTTAAAAGGAGAAGGAGCCAACCACTATCCCTTTAAAAGGAAAAGGAGCCAACCACTATCCCTTTGAAATGAGCCAACCAGTATCCCTTTAAAGGAGAAGGAGCCAACCAGTATCCCTTTAAAAGGAGAAGGAGCCAACCACTATCCCTTTAAAAGGAGAAGGAGCCAACCAGTATCACTTTAAAAGGAGAAGGAGCCAACCACTATCCCTTTAAAAGGAGAAGGAGCCAACCACTATCCCTTTAAAGAGGAGAAGGAGCCAACCACTGTCCCTTTAAAAGGAGAAGGAGCCAACCACTATCCCTTTAAAAGGAGAGAAGGAGCCAACCACTATCCCGCTTAGAAGGAGCCAACCACTATCCCTTTAGAAGGAGCCAACCACTATCCCTTTAAAGGTGAAGGAGCCAACCACTATCCCTTTAAAAAGGAAAAGGAGCCAACCACTATCCCTTTAAAGGAGAAGGAGCCAACCAGTATCCCTTTAAAGGAGAGGAGCCAACCACTATCCCTTTAAAAGGAGAAGGAGCCAACCAGTATCCCTTTAAAAGGAGAAGGCCAACCACTATCCCTTTAAAAGGAGAAGGGCAACCACTATCCTTTAAAAGGAGAAGGAGCCAACCACTATCTCTTTTAAAAGGAGAAGGAGCCAACTGCTATCCCTTTAAAAGGAGAAGGAGCCAACCACTATCCCTTTAAAAGGAGAAGGAGCCAACCACTATCCCTTTAAAGGGAGCCAACCACTATCCCCCAAAAGGAGAGGAGCCAACCACTATCCCTTTAAAAGGAGCCAACCACTATCCCCTTTAAAAGGAGCCAACCACTATCCTTTAAAAAGGGAGAAAGAGCCAACCACTGTCCCCTTTAAAAGGAGAATATATACAGGACACCCCTTCATACACTATATATACAGCAGTATGAGACACCCCTTCAAATTAGTAGATTTGGCTATTTCAGCCACACCCGTTGCTGACAGGTGTACAAAAATCGAGCACACATCCATGCAATCTCCATAGACAAAACATTACCAGTAGAATGGCCTCGCTGAAGACCTCAGTGACTTTCAACGTGCGTCACAGGATGCCACCTTTCCCAACAAGTCAAAATCATCACATTTCTGCCCTGCTAGAGCTGCCCCGAAGATCGCTGGTTTGTATTGATTTCACCTTTATTTAACCAGGTAGACTAGTTGAAACACCTTTATTTAACCAGGTAGACTAGTTGAGAACACCTTTATTTAACCAGAGTAGACTGGTTGAGAACACCTTTATTTAACCAGGTAGGCTAGTTGAGAACACCTTTATTTAACCAGGTAGACTAGTTGAGAACACCTTTATTTAACCAGGTAGACTAGTTGAGAACACCTTTATTTAACCAGGTAGACTAGTTGAGAACACCTTTATTTAACCAGGTAGACTAGTTGAGAACACCTTTGTTTAACCAGGTAGACTAGTTGAGAACACCTTTATTTAACCAGGTAGAACTAGTTGAGAACACCTTTATTTAACCAGGTAGACTAGTTGAGAACACCTTTATTTAACCAGGTAGACTAGTTGAGAACACCTTTATTTAACCAGGTAGACTAGTTGAGAACACCTTTATTTAACCAGGTAGACTAGTTGAGAACACCTTTATTTAACCAGGTAGACTAGTTGAGAACACCTTTATTTAACCAGGTAGGCTAGTTGAGAACAACTCATTTACAACTGCTACCAGGTCAGATAAAGCAAAGCAGTGTTAACAGACAACAACACAGAGTTACACATGGAATAAACAAAACATACATCAATAACACAGTAGACATAAAAACCTAATACAGTGTGTACAAATGAGGTAAGATTAGGGAGGTGAGGGAATAAATAGGCCGCAGAGGTGAAGTAATTACAATTTAGTGTTAAACACTGCAGTGATAGATGTGCAGAAGATGAATGTGCAGAAGTAGAGATACTGGGGTGCAAAGGAGCAACAAATAAATAACAGTATAGGGATGAGGTTGTTGGAATGGGCTATTTACAGATGGGCTATGTACAGGTGCAGTGATCATACCTACTGTCAGTGCCGTTATTGTGAGAATGGAAACATCTAAAGAGAAACAACGGCTCAGCCGCAAAGTGGTAGGCCACACAAGCTCACAGAACAGGACCGCTGAGTGCTGAAGCACGTTGCGTAAAATCATCTGTCTTCATTGCAGAATTCACTACCCCAGTCACAAACTGCCTCTGGGAAGCAACATCAGCACAATAACTGTTCGTGAAATGGGTTTCCATGGCAGAGCAGCCTTACACAAGGCTAGGATCACCAAGCACAATGCCAGCGTCGGCTGGAGTGGTGTAAGCTTCGCCGCCATTGGACTCTGGAAAGCACGTTCTCTTGGGTGATGAATCACGCTTCACCATCTGGCAGTCCATTGGACAAATCTAGGTTTTGTCACGAACCGGCTCGTAGCTTGTAACAAAGAGGGAGGCGGCGTGGTCACACTTCACCATCTGGCAGTCGATGGACAAATCTAGGTTTTTGTCACGAACCGGCTCGTAGCTTGTAACAAGAAGAGCGGCGTGGGTCACACTTTACCATCTGGCAGTCTGATGGACAAATCTGGGGTTTTTGTCACGAACCGGCTCGTAGCTCGCGTAACAAAGAGGAGGCAGCGTGGTCACACTTCACCATCTGGCAGTCTGATGGACAAATCTAGGTTTTGTCACGAACCGGCTCGTAGCTTGTAACAAAGAGGAGGCGAGCGTGGTCACACTTCACCATCTGGCAGTCCGATGGACAAATCTAGGTTTTGTCACGAACCATTCGTAGCCCGTAACAAAGAGGGAGCGGCGTGGTCACACTTCACATCTGGCAGTCGATGGACAAATCTAGGTTTTGTCACGAACCGGCTCGTGGCTTGTAACAAAGAGAGCGGCGTGGTCACACTTCACCATCCTGGCAGTCCGATGGACAAATCTAGGTTTTGTCACGAACGGCTCGTAGCTTGTAACAAGGGAGACGCGTGGTCACACTTCACCATCTGGCAGTCTGATGGACAAATCTAGGTTTTTGTCACGAACGGCTCGTAGCTTGTAACAAAGGGAAGACGAGCGTGGTCACACTTCACCATCTGGCAGTCCGATGGACAAATCTAGGTTTTGTCACGAACCGACTCGTAGCTTGTAACAAGAGGAGACGACGTGGTCACACTTCACCATCTGGCAGTCTGATGGACAAATCTAGGTTTGTCACGAACCGGCTTCGTAGCTTGTAACAAAGGAGGCGGCGTGGTCACACTTCACCATCTGGCAGTCCGATGGACAAATCTAGGTTTTGTCAATGCGAACCGGCTCGTAGCTCGTAACAAAGAGGGAAACCGTCGCAGATAGGAATATGCAAAAAAATATTTATTAACTAAAGTACACCCAGTATATACAATTAACAATAGGTGTGTGTGTGTGTGTAGTCAGTAATCAGTAGTGTGAGTGGATGTGTGTGTGTGTGTAGTCAGTAATCAGTAGTGTGAGTGGATGTGTGTGTGTGTGTAGTCAGTAATCAGTAGTGTGAGTGGATGTGTTCGTAGGAGGTGTTGAGAGGAAGGTGCCAAAACAAACAAACCACAAAATTCCACAACAAAAATCCACCAGTTTTGTCTAATAATAAATAATAATAATAATATATGCCATTTAGCAGACGCTTTTATCAAAAGCGACTTACAGTCATGTGTGCATACATTCTACGTTATGGGTGGTCCCGGGAATCGAACCCACTACCCTGGCGTTACAAAAGCCATGCTCTACCAACTGAGCTACAGAAGGACCACCCATGGACGACATGGGTCTACATGGAAGAGTCTCCTCAATGAATGGGGAAAGGTGTGTCCCATTTCGCTGACTGACCCCCGGCTCCGCCCACCGACATCCTAATAAGGAAATCGGGAGCAAAGAGAAAGAAATTCGGCAGACAGAGTGGGAGGGTCGTACCGCAGTTACGGAGGGTCGTCACAGTTACGGAGGGTCGTCACAGAGTGGGAGGGTTCGTCACAGTTACGGAGGTAAGTCACAGAGTGGGAGAATCGTCACAGTTACGGAGGGTCGTCACAGAGTGCGAGGGTCTTCACAGAGTGGCAGGGTCTTCACAGAGTGGGAGGGTCGTCACAGTTCGGGAGAATCGTCACAGAGTGGGAGAATCTTCACAGAGTGGGAGGGTCGTCACAGTTCGGGACGGTCGTCACAGAGTGGGAGAATCTTCAGAGTGGGAGGGTCGTCACAGAGTGAGAGGTAGTCACATTTACGGAGGGTCGTCACAGAGTTGGGAGGTCGTCACAGTTACGGAGGGTCGTCACAGAGTGCGATGGTCTTCACAGAGTGGCAGGGTCTTCACAGTTCGGGAGGGTCTTCACAGTTCGGGAGGGTCTTCACAGTTCGGGAGGGTCGTCACAGTGTGGGAGATGCGTCACAGAGTGGGAGGGTCGTCACAGAGTGGGAGGTTGTCACAGAGTGGGAGGGAGTGTCACAGAGTGGGAGGGTCGTCACAGAGTGGGAGGGTCGTCACAGAGGAAGAGAGTGTCGTCACAGAGTGAGAGTGTCGTCACAGAGTGAGAGTGTCGTCACAGAGTGGGAGTGTCGTCACAGAGTGGGAGTGTCGTCACAGAGTGGGAGGGTCATCACAGTTTGGTGGATGCCAGGAGAACGCTAGCTGCCCCCATATACAGTGCCCACTGTAAAGTTTGGTGGATCTATCCAAGCTGTTCCTGTCTGTCTACAGCTCTGTTCTATCTATCCAAGCTGTCTGTCTACAGCTCTGTTCTATCTATCAAGCTGTCTGTCTACAGCTCTGTTCTATCTATCCAAGCTGTCTGTCTACATCTCTGTTCTCCATCTTTGTCTCCATTCAGATAGTGTTGATGACGGTGACTCTGTTCCCCCATCCGGTTGTTCCTGGCAGCCTTCATGATGCTGCTGGCCTGGCCCTTCGCCTTCATCGCCTCTGTGGGGCCTTGAGATGGTGGTGGAACCCCAGTCTCTATGGAGGGAAGTATGTATACTAACCTAACCCATGACCCCTATAACCTTTAACCCTATCCATCTGACCCTAACCCCAACTCTCTGTGAGATGCCAACGAGATGGTGGTGGAACCCCAGTCTCTATGGAGGAAAATATGTATACTAACCTAACCCATGACCCCTATAACCTTTAACCCTATCCATCTGACCCTAACCCCAACTCTCTGTGAGATGCCAACGAGATGGTGGTGGAACCCCAGTCTCTATGGAGAAGGTAAATAGCCCTTATATAACATTACCTTTAAGAAAAGATGAAACAAAATCTCTTGGAACGACAGGGGACTGTGAGGGGACAAACACACTATAATACTCACTCTGAGATACATGAACCCTCTGTGGTTCACTCTGAGATACATGAACCTCTGTGTTCACTCTGAGATACATGAACCCTCTGTGGTTCACTCTGAGAATACATGAACCCTCTGTGGTTCACACTGGGATACATGAACCCTCTGTGGTTCACTCTGAGATACATGAGACACTACAACAGAGAGAGGAAAGGGTTATAGACACTACAACAGAGAGGAAAGGGTTATAGACACTACAACAGAGAGGGAAAGGGTTATAGACACTACAACAGAGAGAGGGAAAGGGTTATAGACACTACAACAGAGAAGGAAAGGGTTATAGACACTACAACAGAGAGGAGGGAAAGGTTAGAGACACTACAACAGAGAGAGGAAAGGGTTAGAGACACTACAACAGAGAGGAAAGGGTTATAGACACTACAACAGAGGAAAGGGTTATAGACACTACAACAGAGAGAGGAAAGGGTTATAGACACTACAACAGAGGAAAGGGTTATAGACACTACAACAGAGGAAAGGGTTAGAGACACTACAACAGAGAGAGGGAAAGGGTTAGAGACACTACAACAGAAGAGGAAAGGGTTATAGACACTACAACAGAGGAAGGGTTATAGACACTACAACAGAGAGGAAATGGTTAGAGACACTACAACAGAGAGGAAAGGGTTAGACACTACAACAGAGAGAGGAAAGGGTTAGACACTACAACAGAGAGAGGAAAGGGTTAGACACTACAACAGAGAGAGGAAAGGGTTAGAGACACTACAACAGAGAGAGGAAAGGGTTAGAGACACTACAACAGAGAGGAAAGGGTTAGAGACACTACAACAGAGAGAGGGAAAGGGTTATAGACACTACAACAGAGAGGAAAGGGTTAGAGACACTACAACAGAGAGAAAGGGTTAGAGACACTACAACAGAGAGGGAAGGGTTAGAGACACTACAACAGAGATAGGAAAGGGTTAGAGACACTACAACAGAGGAAAGGGTTATAGACACTACAACAGAGAGAGGAAACGGTTATAGACACTACAACAGAGGAAAGGGTTAGAGACACTATAACAGAGAGAGGAGAGGGTTATAGACACTACAACAGAGAGATGAAAGGGTTAGAGACACTACAACAGAGAGAGGAAAGGGTTATAGACACTACAACAGAGAGAGGGAAGGGTTATAGACACTACAACAGAGAGGAAAGGGTTAGAGACACTACAGCAGAGAGAGAAAGGGTTAGAGACACTACAACAGAGAGGAAAGGGTTATAGACACTACAACAGAGGAAAGGGTTATAGACACTACAACAGAGGAAAGGGTTAGAGACACTACAACAGAGAGGGAAAGGGTTAGAGACACTACAACAGAAAGAGGAAAGGGTTATAGACACTACAACAGAGGAAAGGGTTATAGACACTACAACAGAGGAAAGGGTTATAGACACTACAATAGAGAGAGGAAAGGGTTAGACACTACAACAGAGAGAGGAAAGGGTTAGACACTACAACAGAGAGAGGAAAGGGTTAGACACTACAACAGAGAGAGGAAAGGGTTAGAGACACTACAACAGAGAGAGGAAAGGGTTAGACACTACAACAGAGAGAGGAAAGGGGTTAGAGACACTACAACAGAGAGGAAAGGGTTAGAGACACTACAACAGAGAGGAAAGGGTTAGAGACACTACAACAGAGAGAGGAAAGGGTTATAGACACTACAACAGAGAGGAAAGGGTTAGAGACACTACAACAGAGAGGGAAAGGGTTAGAGACACTACAACAGAGAGGAAAGGGTTAGAGACACTACAACAGAGATAGGAAAGGGTTAGAGACACTACAACAGAGGAAAGGGTTATAGACACTACAACAGAGAGAGGAAACGGTTATAGACACTACAACAGAGGAAAGGGTTAGAGACACTATAACAGAGAGGGAGAGGGTTATAGACACTACAACAGAGAGATGAAGGGTTATAGACACTACAACAGAGGAAAGGGTTATAGACACTACAACAGAGAGGAAAGGGTTATAGACACTACAACAGAGAGGAAAGGGTTATAGACACTACAACAGAGGAAAGGGTTATAGACACTACAACAGAGAGAGGAAAGGGTTAGAGACACTACAACAGAGAGAGGAAAGGGTTAGAGACACTACAACAGAGAGGAGGGTTAAAGAGGTTAGAGACACTACAACAGAGAGAGGAAAGGGTTATACACACTACAACAGAGGAAAGGGTTATAGACACTACAACAGAGGAAAGGGTTATAGACACTACAACAGAGAGAGAAAGGGTTATAGACACTACAACAGAGGAAAGGGTTATAGACACTACAACAGAGGAGAGGGTTATAGACACTACAACAGAGAGAGGAAATGGTTTTTGACACTACAACAGAGAGAGGGAAGGGTTATAGACACTACAACAGAGAGGAAGGGTTATAGACACTACAACAGAGAGGAAAGGGTTATAGACACTACAATAGAGAGAGGAGGAGGGTTATAGACACTACAACAGAGAGAGGAAGGGGTTAGAGACACTACAACAGAGAGAGGAGGGAAAGGGTTATAGACACTACAACAGAGAGAAAGGGTTAGAGACACTACAACAGAGGAAAGGGTTATAGACACTACAACAGAGAGAGGAGAGGGTTATAGACACTACAACAGAGAGAGGAGAGGGTTATAGACACTACAATAGAGAGAGGAGAGGGTTATAGACACTACAACAGAGAGAGGAAATGGTTTTTGACACTACAAGGGATGCTGGTCCATGTTGACTCAAATGCTTCCCACAGTTGTCAAGTTGTCTGGAAGTCCTTGGGGTGGTGGACCATTTTTGAGTTTGAAAAACCCAGCAGCGTTGCTGTTCTTGACACAAACCGGTGCGCCTGGCACCTACTACAATACCCCGTTCAAAGGCACTTAAATATTTAGTCTTGCCCCATTCACCCTCTGAACGGCACACAGACACAATCCATGTCTCAATTGTCTCAAGGCTTAAAATACATTATTTAACCCGTCTCCTCCCCTTCATCTACATGTCTCCTCCCCTTCATCTACATGTCTCCTCCCCTTCATCGAAACTGATTGAAGAGGATTTAACAAAGTGACATCAATAAGGGATCATATCTTTCACCTGGTCAGTCTATGTCATGGAAAGAGCAGGTGTTCTTAATGTTTTGTTCACTCAGTGTATTTTGGTCTGTTTGAATTCATCAGTTTCTATTTCTGGTCGTGAATTAGGCTACATAACTGTTGAATAGAGGGTAGTGTCGTGGGTTGCCTCAGCCAGAGAGTGTTAGTGTGTCAATGTTTGACGACTGCCTGAGCCAGTCCCCTGTGGATTGGAGAAGCTTCTGGTGACTCTCCTCTCCTCTCCTCTCCTCTCCTCTCCTCTCCTCTCCTCTCCTCTCCTCTCCTCTCTCCTCTCCTGTACTCAACACTCTCCTCTCCTCTCCTCTCCTCTCCTCTCCTCTCCTGTACTCAACACTCTCCTCTCCTCTCCTCTCCTCTCCTCTCCTCTCCTCTCCTCCCTCTCCTCTCCTCTCCTCTCCTCTCCTCTCCTCTCCTCTCCTCTCCTCTCCTCTCCTCTCCTCTCCTCTCCTCTCCTCTCCTCCCCTCTC
>NW_026283193.1:0-20000 GCF_023373465.1 Oncorhynchus keta | reverse complement strand
TACTGCCTCACATTACATTATACTGCTCAATGTCTGTAGAATAATGGTTGTAGAGACTCTCCTGCTGTGGTGTCTGCTCAATGTCTGTAGAATAATGGTTGTAGAGACTCTCCTGCTGTGGTGTCTGCTCAATGTCTGTAGAATAATGGTTGTAGAGACTCTCCTGCTGTGGTGTCTGCTCAATGTCTGTAGAATAATGGTTGTAGAGACTCTCCTGCTGTGGTGTCTGCTCAATGTCTGTAGAATAATGGTTGTAGAGACTCTCCTGCACACTGTACCGTCTATCCTCTCATTAAACAATGTTGTGTGGTTCTGTTAGTAACTCAATGTAACAAATGTCTCTCAGGTTTGTGGACGTGGCTCTCAGGACCATCATGCGGGTCATGTGGTTTGCAGGAGGCTTCCATTGGATGACGGTGAAGGGGCGCCAGGCGTTACCGTCCGAAGCCCCTATCCTAACGCTGGCACCCCACTCCTCCTACTTCGATGCGATCCCCGTCACCATGTCCATGTCCTCCATCGTCATGAAGGCAGAGAGCAAGGATATCCCTGTCTGGGGCAGTGAGTAGGATTCTCTATGTCTCTGTCTCTCTGTCTCTCTGTCTCTGTCCCTCTGTCTCACTGTCTATTTCTCTGTCTCTGTCTCTCTCCCTCTGTCTCTCTGTCTCTCTCTCCCTCTGTCTCTCTGTCTCTCTCTCCCTCTGTCTCTTTGTCTCTGTCTCTCTCTGTCTCTCTGTCTCTGTCTCGCTCTCTCTGTCTGTGTCCCTGTCTCCCTCTGTCTCACTGTCTATTTCTCCCTCTGTCTCTCTGTCTCTCTCTCCCTCTGTCTCTTTGTCTCTGTCTCTCTCTGTCTCTCTGTCTCTCCCTCTGTCTATCTGTCTCTCTCTCCCTCTGTCTCTCTGTCTCTGTCTCTCTCCCTCTGTCTCACTGTCTATTTCTCTCTCTCTGTCTCTTTCTTTCTCTCTGTCTGTGTCCCTGTCTCTGTCTCTCTCCCTCTGTCTCTGTCTCTCTCTGTCTCTGTCTCTCTCTGTCTGTGTCCCTGTCTCTGTCTCCCTCTGTCTGTTTTCATTCAATTTTAATTCCAATGGGCTTTATTGGGATGGGAAACATGTTTATATTGCCAAAGCTAGTGAAATAAACAATCAGAAATAAACTGTAAACATTACTCAAGAGTTTACTTCTCTTTCTGTCTGACTGTCTCTCCCTCTATCTCTATCTCTCTGTCTGTCTCTCTCTGTCTCTGTCTCTCTCTGTCTCTGTCTCTCTGTGTCTGTCTGTCTCTTTCTGTCTCTCTCTGTCTCTCTCTGTCTCTCTCTGTCTCTCTCTGTCTCTCTGTGTCTCTCTGTCTCTCTGTGTCTCTGTGTCTCTCTGTCTGTCTGTCTGTCTATCTTTCTTTCTTTCTTTCTCTCTTTCTTTCTTTCTTTCTTTCTTTCTTTCTCTCTCTTGCCCAACCCCAATTCAATCCTTTGCCCCAAACCCCTCTGCACTGGTGAGATATCTCTCAATACTGCTGCCCTGTCTGACATAGTCAGAGGTGCTGGGTTGCTGCCTCAATCAACATCCACAGTGCCTGGGGAACTGTGGGTTAACTGCCTTGTTCAGGGACAGAATGACAGATTTTTAACCTTGTCAGCTTGGTGATTCGATCCAGCGATCTCGCTCTAAGAGAGAGAGAGAGAGAGAGAGAGAGAGAGAGAGAGAGAGAGAGAGAGAGAGAGAGAGAGAGAGAGAGAGAGAGAGAGAGAGAGAGAGAGAGAGAGAGAGAGAGAGAGAGAGAGAGAGAGAGAGAGAGAGAGAGAGAGAGAGAGAGAGAGAGAGAGAGAGAGAGAGAGAGAGAGAGAGAGAGAGAGAGAGAGAGAGAGAGAGAGAGAGAGAGAGAGAGAGAGAGAGAGAGAGAGAGAGAGAGAGAGAGAGAGAGAGAGAGAGAGAGAGAGAGAGAGAGAGAGAGAGAGAGAGAGAGAGAGAGAGAGAGACAGACAGACAGACAGACGACAGACAGACAGACAGACAGACAGACAGACAGACAGACAGACAGACGACAGACAGACAGACAGACAGAAGACAGACAACAGACAGACAGACAGACAGACAGACAGACAGACAGACAGACAGACAGACAGACAGACAGACAGACAGACAGACAGACAGACAGACAGACAGACAGACAGACAGACAGACAGACAGACAGTTCCCTAGTGTCACTAGGCCTGTACTGTAGTCCTCTAACCTGTGATCTGGTGTCACTAGGCCTGTACTGTAGTCCTCTAACCTGTGATCTGGTGTCACTAGGCCTGTACTGTAGTCCTCTAACCTGTGATCTGGTGCCACTAGGCCTGTACTGTAGTCCTCTAACCTGTGATCTGGTGCCACCAGGCCTGTACTGTAGTCCTCTAACCTGTGATCTGGTGCCACCAGGCCTGTACTGTAGTCCTCTAACCTGTGATCTTGTGCCACCAGGCCTGTACTGTAGTCCTCTAACCTGTGATCTGGTGCCACCAGGCCTGTACTGTAGTCCTCTAACCTGTGATCTTGTGCCACCAGGCCTGTACTGTAGTCCTCTAACCTGTGATCTTGTGCCACCAGGCCTGTACTGTAGTCCTCTAACCTGTGATCTTGTGCCACCAGGCCTGTACTGTAGTCCTCTAACCTGTGATCTTGTGCCACCAGGCCTGTACTGTAGTCCTCTAACCTGTGATCTTGTGCCACCAGGCCTGTACTGTAGTCCTCTAACCTGTGATCTGGTGCCACCAGGCCTGTACTGTAGTCTTCTAACCTGTGATCTTGTGCCACCAGGCCTGTACTGTAGTCTTCTAACCTGTGATCTTGTGCCACCAGGCCTGTACTGTAGTCCTCTAACCTGTGATCTTGTGCCAGCAGGCCTGTACTGTAGTCCTCTAACCTGTGATCTGGTGCCACTAGGCCTGTACTGTAGTCCTCTAACCTGTGATCTTGTGCCACCAGGCCTGTACTGTAGTCCTCTAACCTGTGATCTTGTGCCACCAGGCCTGTACTGTAGTCCTCTAACCTGTGATCTTGTGTCACCAGGCCTGTACTGTAGTCCTCTAACCTGTGATCTGGTGTCACCAGGCCTGTACTGTAGTCCTCTAACCTGTGATCTTGTGCCACCAGGCCTGTACTGTAGTCCTCTAACCTGTGATCTTGTGCCACCAGGCCTGTACTGTAGTCCTCTAACCTGTGATCTTGTGCCACCAGGCCTGTACTGTAGTCCTCTAACCTGTGATCTTGTGCCACCAGGCCTGTACTGTAGTCCTCTAACCTGTGATCTGGTGCCACCAGGCCTGTACTGTAGTCCTCTAACCTGTGATCTGGTGTCACCAGGCCTGTACTGTAGTCCTCTAACCTGTGATCTGGTGTCACCAGGCCTGTACTGTAGTCCTCTAACCTGTGATCTGGTGTCACCAGGCCTGTACTGTAGTCCTCTAACCTGTGATCTGGTGTCACCAGGCCTGTACTGTAGTCCTCTAACCTGTGATCTGGTGTCACCAGGCCTGTACTGTAGTCCTCTAACCTGTGATCTGGTGCCACCAGGCCTGTACTGTAGTCCTCTAACCTGTGATCTGGTGCCACTAGGCCTGTACTGTAGTCTTCTAACCTGTGATCTTGTGCCACCAGGCCTGTACTGTAGTCCTCTAACCTGTGATCTTGTGTCACCAGGCCTGTACTGTAGTCCTCTAACCTGTGATCTGGTGTCACCAGGCCTGTACTGTAGTCCTCTAACCTGTGATCTTGTGCCAGCAGGCCTGTACTGTAGTCCTCTAACCTGTGATCTGGTGCCACCAGGCCTGTACTGTAGTCCTCTAACCTGTGATCTTGTGTCACTAGGCCTGTACTGTAGTCCTGTGATCTGGTGCCACTAGGCCTGTACTGTAGTCCTCTAACCTGTGATCTTGTGCCACCAGGCCTGTACTGTAGTCCTCTAACCTGTGATCTTGTGTCACTAGGCCTGTACTGTAGTCCTCTAACCTGTGATCTGGTATCACTAGGCCTGTACTGTAGTCCTCTAACCTGTGATCTTGTGTCACTAGGCCTGTACTGTAGTCCTCTAACCTGTGATCTTGTGCCACCAGGCCTGTACTGTAGTCCTCTAACCTGTGATCTTGTGCCACCAGGCCTGTACTGTAGTCCTCTAACCTGTGATCTGGTGTCACCAGGCCTGTACTGTAGTCCTCTAACCTGTGATCTTGTGCCACCAGGCCTGTACTGTAGTCCTCTAACCTGTGATCTTGTGTCACTAGGCCTGTACTGTAGTCCTCTAACCTGTGATCTGGTGCCACTAGGCCTGTACTGTAGTCCTCTAACCTGTGATCTGGTCCCACCAGGCCTGTACTGTAGTCCTCTAACCTGTGATCTGGTCCCACCAGGCCTGTACTGTAGTCCTCTAACCTGTGATCTGGTGTCACTAGGCCTGTACTGTAGTCCTCTAACCTGTGATCTGGTGTCACCAGGCCTGTACTGTAGTCCTCTAACCTGTGATCTGGTGTCACTAGGCCTGTACTGTAGTCCTCTAACCTGTGATCTGGTGTCACTAGGCCTGTACTGTAGTCCTCTAACCTGTGATCTTGTGCCACCAGGCCTGTACTGTAGTCCTCTAACCTGTGATCTTGTGTCACTAGGCCTGTACTGTAGTCCTCTAACCTGTGATCTGGTGTCACTAGGCCTGTACTGTAGTCCTCTAACCTGTGATCTGGTGTCACTAGGCCTGTACTGTAGTCCTCTAACCTGTGATCTTGTGCCACCAGGCCTGTACTGTAGTCCTCTAACCTGTGATCTGGTGTCACTAGGCCTGTACTGTAGTCCTCTAACCTGTGATCTGGTGCCACCAGGCCTGTACTGTAGTCCTCTAACCTGTGATCTGGTGCCACCAGGCCTGTACTGTAGTCCTCTAACCTGTGATCTGGTGTCACCAGGCCTGTACTGTAGTCCTCTAACCTGTGATCTGGTGCCACTAGGCCTGTACTGTAGTCCTCTAACCTGTGATCTGGTGTCACTAGGCCTGTACTGTAGTCCTCTAACCTGTGATCTGGTGCCACTAGGCCTGTACTGTAGTCCTCTAACCTGTGATCTTGTGTCACTAGGCCTGTACTGTAGTCCTCTAACCTGTGATCTGGTGTCACCAGGCCTGTACTGTAGTCCTCTAACCTGTGATCTGGTGTCACTAGGCCTGTACTGTAGTCCTCTAACCTGTGATCTTGTGCCACCAGGCCTGTACTGTAGTCCTCTAACCTGTGATCTTGCGGCACACAGAAGATCATTAGGAAATTCACTAACTCTTTATTATATTTAAGTACAGTTCTAACCGTGTTTTACCTTCGCTGATATTCATAGAGACCTACGAGGGGAAACCTTTCACTGCAGTGTCCGGCCGGGATCTAATAACCTCCTCAACATCTTGTTAGGGTAACCAGGCGTAGCACAGGGAGTGGGTTTGGACATTCATTGTGTTCAGCAGCAGCAAGCCTACTCTGTAATAGAATCATGTTGGCTGTGTAGTGGCTAGACTAGATCCCTGGGACTAATGGCTGTAGTGTAGTGGCTAGACTAGATCCCTGGGACTAATGGCTGTGTAGTGGCTAGACTAGATCCCTGGGACTAATGGCTGTGTAGTGGCTGGACTAGATCCCTGGGACTCGTGACTGTGTAGTGGCTAGACTAGATCCCTGGGACTAATGTCTGTGTAGTGGCTAGACTAGATCCCTGGGACTAATGTCTGTGTAGTGGCTAGACTAGATCCCTGGGACTCGTGACTGTGTAGTGGCTAGACTAGATCCCTGGGACTAATGGCTGTGTAGTGGCTAGACTAGGTCCCTGGGACTAATGTCTGTGTAGTGGCTAGACTAGATCCCTGGGACTAATGTCTGTGTAATACAGTAGTTCTGACCCAGAAACAGGCTCAACACCACAGGGTCCAGGTGTACAATACAGTAGTTCTGACCCAGAGACGGGCTCAACACCACAGGGTCCAGGTCTATAATACAGTAGTTCTGATCCAGGCTCAGCACCACAGGGTCCAGGTCTATAATACAGTAGTTCTGATCCAGGCTCAGCACCACAGGGTCCAGGTCTATAATACAGTAGTTCTGATCCAGGCTCAGCACCACAGGGTCCAGGTCTATAATACAGCAGTAGTCTCTGATATAGAGGACATTGAGACCTGTGTCAAAGCAGGGGAAAGTGAAAGTGAGAACCTTGACTAGAGGAAGTGTTCTTGAAGAGTGAACCCTGTGTTGAACCCTGGTGTGACCTTTCAATCTGACAGGAGTGAACTTCCCGTTTCAGGAAGTGTGGTTTTGAGTCAGAACGGTAACCGGTACAGTTCTGTAAATGATTGGACCTGGACAAGGGCTGGATAACCACTGAAGCTGAGTTCGTAGATAACCACTTCCTGTTAACCACTTCCTGTCAACCTAACAGATTCTCTGTTGTAAAATTACAACCGAAATTGTACAGGATCTTCACAACTAGACCTATTAGGTTCATATGTAGAAAATGTTGGCTCGGCAGATACGTTTATCCTGGTCCCAGATCAGTTGCTGCTGTCATTCCAATTCAAGTGTAGACCTTATTAGGTTTTTATGTAGAAAATGTTAGCTAGACAGATACCTTTTCAACCTGGTCCCAGATCAGTTGCTACTATCATTCAATTCAAGTGTAGACCTTATTAGGTTTTTATGTAGAAAATGTTAGCTAGACAGATACCTTTTAACCTGGTCCCAGACCAGTGTTAATGAGTGGAATGCTGATACCCAGGCTAATATACCTTATGACCCCAGACCAGTGTTAATGAGTGGAATGCTGTTACCCAGGCTAATATACCTTATGGCCCCAGACCAGTGTTAATGAGTAGAATGCTGTTACCCAGGCTAATATACCTTATGGCCCCAGACCAGTGTTAATGAGTAGAATGCTGTTACCCAGGCTAATATACCTTATGGCCCCAGACCAGTGTTAATGAGTAGAATGCTGTTACCCAGGCTAATATACCTTATGGCCCCAGACCAGTGTTAATGAGTAGAATGCTGTTACCCAGGCTAATATACCTTATGGCCCCAGACCAGTGTTAATGAGTGGAATGCTGTTACCCAGGCTAATATACCTTATGGCCCCAGACCAGTGTTAATGAGTGGAATGCTGTTACCCAGGCTAATATACCTTATGGCCCCAGACCAGTGTTAATGAGTGGAATGCTGATACCCAGGCTAATATACCTTATGGCCCCAGATCAGTGTTAATGAGTGGAATGCTGTTACCCAGGCTAATATACCTTATGGCCCCAGACCAGTGTTAATGAGTGGAATGCTGATACCCAGGCTAATATACCTTATGGCCCCAGACCAGTGTTAATGAGTGGAATGCTGTTACCCAGGCTAATATACCTTATGGCCCCAGACCAGTGTTAATGAGTGGAATGCTGTTACCCAGGCTAATATACCTTATGGCCCCAGACCAGTGTTAATGAGTGGAATGCTGATACCCAGGCTAATATACCTTATGGCCCCAGACCAGTGTTAATGAGTGGAATGCTGTTACCCAGGCTAATATACCTTATGGCCCCAGCACTAGTATGTGTCTGACTGTTGTGTCTCCTGTCCTCCAGCCCTGATCAAGTACATCAGACCAGTGTTTGTCTCCAGGTCAGACCAGGACTCCCGTAAGAAGACTGTTGAGGAGATCAAACGCAGAGCCCAGTCTGGAGGAGAATGGCCTCAGGTACAGTTTAATATCTCTCTCTCTCTGTCTCTCTCTGTCTCTCTGTCTCTCTCTCTGTCTCTCTCTCTCTCTCTCTCTCTCTGTCTCTCTCTGTCTCTCTCTCTCTCTCTCTCTCTGTCTCTCTCTCTAGCTCTCTCTCTCTCTCTGTCTCTCTCTGTCTCTCTCTCTGTCTCTCTCTCTGTCTCGCTCTCTAGCTCTCACTCTCTCTCTGTCTCTCTGTATCTCTCTCTCTCTCGGTCTCTCTGCCTGTCTGTCTGTCGCACACACACACACACACACACACACACACACACACACACACACACACACACACACAGGACAAAGTAAACAAAGAGCCATGGTATGGCGTTCAGTAAACAAACTAGAGAACAGCCACCTAACAGTGTTCAGGATGTATCCACTCAGATGATCTCATTACCATGGAAACACGTGTCTGATAATGTGGCTGATGTTCCCCTCTCTCCAGATAATGATTTTCCCAGAGGGAACGTGTACCAACAGGTCGTGTCTCATCACCTACAAACCAGGTATGGTAGATAGTACCGTGAGGAGGAGACAGGAAAGGTAGGAGAGTCAGTAGGACATGTTCTGATCTAACCAGGTATGTTAGATAGTACTGTGAGGAGGAGACAGGAAAGGTAGGAGAGTCAGTAGGACATGTTCTGATCTAACCAGGTCTGTTAGATAGTATCGTGAGGAGGAGACAGGAAAGGTAGGAGAGTCAGTAGGACATGTTCTGATCTAACCAGGTCTGTTAGATAGTATCGTGAGGAGGAGACAGGAAAGGTAGGAGAGTCAGTAGGACATGTTCTGATCTAACCAGGTATGTTAGATAGTACCGTGAGGAGGAGACAGGAAAGGTAGGAGAGTCAGTAGGACATGTTCTGATCTAACCAGGTATGTTAGATAGTACCGTGAGGAGGAGACAGGAAAGGTAGGAGAGTTAGAGAGTCAGTAGGACATGTTCTGATCTAACCAGGTATGTTAGATAGTACCGTGAGGAGGAGACAGGAAAGGTAGGAGAGTTAGAGAGTCAGTAGGACATGTTCTGATCTAACCAGGTATGTTAGATAGTACCGTGAGGAGGAGACAGGAAAGGTAGGAGAGTTAGAGAGTCAGTAGGACATGTTCTGATCTAACCAGGTATGTTATATAGTACCGTGAGGAGGAGACAGGAAAAGGTAGGAGAGTCAGTAGGACATGTTCTGATCTAACCAGGTCTGTTAGATAGTACCGTGAAGAGGAGACAGGAAAGGTAGGAGAGTCAGTAGGACATGTTCTGATCTAACCAGGTCTGTTAGATAGTACCGTGAGGAGGAGACAGGAAAGGTAGGAGAGTCAGTAGGACATGTTCTGATCTAACCAGGTATGTTAGATAGTACCGTGAGGAGGAGACAGGAAAGGTAGGAGAGTCAGTAGGACATGTTCTGATCTAACCAGGTATGTTAGATAGTACCGTGAGGAGGAGACAGGAAAGGTAGGAGAGTTAGAGAGTCAGTAGGACATGTTCTGATCTAACCAGGTATGTTAGATAGTACCGTGAGGAGGAGACAGGAAAGGTAGGAGAGTTAGAGAGTCAGTAGGACATGTTCTGATCTAACCAGGTCTGTTAGATAGTACCGTGAGGAGGAGACAGGAAAGGTAGGAGAGTCAGTAGGACATGTTCTGATCTAACCAGGTATGTTAGATAGTACCGTGAGGAGGAGACAGGAAAGGTAGGAGAGTCAGTAGGACATGTTCTGATCTAACCAGGTCTGTTAGATAGTACCGTGAGGAGGAGACAGGAAAGGTAGGAGAGTCAGTAGGACATGTTCTGATCTAACCAGGTATGTTAGATAGTACCGTGAGGAGGAGACAGGAAAGGTAGGAGAGTTAGAGAGTCAGTAGGACATGTTCTGATCTAACCAGGTATGTTAGATAGTACTGTGAGGAGGAGACAGGAAAGGTAGGAGAGTTAGAGAGTCAGTAGGACATGTTCTGATCTAACCAGGTATGTTAGATAGTACCGTGAGGAGGAGTCAGGAAAGGTAGGAGAGTTAGAGAGTCAGTAGGACATGTTCTGTTCTAACCAGGTATGTTAGATAGTACCATGAGGAGGAGACAGGAAAGGTAGGAGAGTTAGAGAGTCAGTAGGACATGTTCTGTTCTAACCAGGTCTGTTAGATAGTACCGTGAGGAGGAGACAGGAAAGGTAGGAGAGTCAGTAGGACATGTTCTGATCTAACCAGGTATGTTAGATAGTACCGTGAGGAGGAGACAGGAAAGGTAGGAGAGTTAGAGTCAGTAGGACATGTTCTGATCTAACCAGGTATGTTAGAGTGTACCGTGAGGAGGAGACAGGAAAGGTAGGAGAGTCAGTAGGACATGTTCTGATCTAACCAGGTCTGTTAGATAGTACCGTGAGGAGGAGACAGGAAAGGTAGGAGAGTCAGTAGGACATGTTCTGATCTAACCAGGTATGTTAGATAGTACCGTGAGGGAGGAGACAGGAAAGGTAGGAGAGTCAGTAGGACATGTTCTGATCTAACCAGGTATGTTAGATAGTACCGTGAGGAGGAGACAGGAAAGGTAGGAGAGTCAGTAGGACATGTTCTGATCTAACCAGGTATGTTAGATAGTACCGTGAGGAGGAGACAGGAAAGGTAGGAGAGTCAGTAGGACATGTTCTGATCTAACCAGGTATGTTAGATAGTACCGTGAGGAGGAGACAGGAAAGGTAGGAGAGTTAGAGAGTCAGTAGGACATGTTGTGATCTAACCAGGTATGTTAGATAGTACCGTGAGGAGGAGACAGGAAAGGTAGGAGAGTCAGTAGGACATGTTCTGATCTAACCAGGTATGTTAGATAGTACCGTGAGGGAGGAGACAGGAAAGGTAGGAGAGTCAGTAGGACATGTTCTGATCTAACCAGGTATGTTAGATAGTACCGTGAGGAGGAGACAGGAAAGGTAGGAGAGTCAGTAGGACATGTTCTGATCTAACCAGGTCTGTTAGATAGTACCGTGAGGAGGAGACAGGAAAGGTAGGAGAGTTAGAGTTAGAGTCAGTAGGACATGTTCTGTTCTAACCAGGTATGTTAGATAGTACCATGAGGAGGAGACAGGAAAGGTAGGAGAGTCAGTAGGACATGTTCTGATCTAACCAGGTCTGTTAGATAGTACCGTGAGGAGGAGACAGGAAAGGTAGGAGAGTCAGTAGGACATGTTCTGATCTAACCAGGTCTGTTAGATAGTACCGTGAGGAGGAGACAGGAAAGGTAGGAGAGTCAGTAGGACATGTTCTGTTCTAACCAGGTATGTTAGATAGTACCGTGAGGAGGAGACAGGAAAGGTAGGAGAGTCAGTAGGACATGTTCTGATCTAACCAGGTCTGTTAGATAGTACCGTGAGGAGGAGACAGGAAAGGTAGGAGAGTTAGTAGGACATGTTCTGATCTAACCAGGTATGTTAGATAGTACCGTGAAGAGGAGACAGGAAAGGTAGGAGAGTCAGTAGGACATGTTCTGATCTAACCAGGTCTGTTAGATAGTACCGTGAGGAGGAGACAGGAAAGGTAGGAAGTTAGTAGGACATGTTCTGATCTAACCAGGTATGTTAGATAGTACCGTGAGGAGGAGACAGGAAAGGTAGGAGAGTTAGAGAGTCAGTAGGACATGTTCTGATCTAACCAGGTCTGTTAGATAGTACCGTGAGGAGGAGACAGGAAAGGTAGGAGAGTTAGAGAGTCAGTAGGACATGTTCTGATCTAACCAGGTCTGTTAGATAGTACCGTGAGGAGGAGACAGGAAAGGTAGGAGAGTCAGTAGGACATGTTCTGATCTAACCAGGTATGTTAGATAGTACCGTGAGGAGGAGACAGGAAAGGTAGGAGAGTTAGAGAGTCAGTAGGACATGTTCTGATCTAACCAGGTATGTTAGATAGTACTGTGAGGAGGAGACAGGAAAGGTAGGAGAGTTAGAGAGTCAGTAGGACATGTTCTGATCTAACCAGGTATGTTAGATAGTACCGTGAGGAGGAGACAGGAAAGGTAGGAGAGTCATTAGGACATGTTCTGTTCTAACCAGGTATGTTAGATAGTACCGTGAGGAGGAGACAGGAAAGGTAGGAGAGTTAGAGAGTCAGTAGGACATGTTCTGATCTAACCAGGTATGCTAGATAGTACCGTGAGGAGGAGACAGGAAAGGTAGGAGAGTTAGAGAGTCAGTAGGACATGTTCTGATCTAACCAGGTATGTTAGATAGTACCGTGAGGAGGAGACAGGAAAGGTAGGAGAGTCAGTAGGACATGTTCTGATCTAACCAGGTATGCTAGATAGTACCGTGAGGAGGAGACAGGAAAGGTAGGAGAGTTAGAGAGTCAGTAGGACATGTTCTGATCTAACCAGGTATGTTAGATAGTACCGTGAGAGGAGACAGGAAAGGTAGGAGAGTCAGTAGGACATGTTCTGATCTAACCAGGTATGTTAGATAGTACCGTGAGGAGGAGACAGGAAAGGTAGGAGTTAGAGAGTCAGTAGGACATGTTCTGATCTAACCAGGTCTGTTAGATAGTACCGTGAAGAGGAGACAGGAAAGGTAGGAGAGTCAGTAGGACATGTTCTGATCTAACCAGGTCTGTTAGATAGTACCGTGAAGAGGAGACAGGAAAGGTAGGAGAGTCAGTAGGACATGTTCTGATCTAACCAGGTATGTTAGATAGTACCGTGAGGAGGAGACAGGAAAGGTAGGAGAGTTAGAGAGTCAGTAGGACATGTTCTGATCTAACCAGGTATGTTAGATAGTACTGTGAGGAGGAGACAGGAAAGGTAGGAGAGTTAGAGAGTCAGTAGGACATGTTCTGATCTAACCAGGTATGTTAGATAGTACCGTGAGGAGGAGACAGGAAAGGTAGGAGAGTCAGTAGGACATGTTCTGATCTAACCAGGTATGGTAGATAGTACCGTGAGGAGGAGACAGGAAAGGTAGGAGAGTTAGAGAGTCAGTAGGACATGTTCTGATCTAACCAGGTATGTTAGATAGTACCGTGAGGAGGAGACAGGAAAGGTAGGAGAGTTAGAGAGTCAGTAGGACATGTTCTGATCTAACCAGGTATGTTAGATAGTACCGTGAGGAGGAGACAGGAAAGGTAGGAGAGTCAGTAGGACATGTTCTGATCTAACCAGGTATGGTAGATAGTACCGTGAGGAGGAGACAGGAAAGGTAGGAGAGTTAGAGAGTCAGTAGGACATGTTCTGATCTAACCAGGTATGTTAGATAGTACCGTGAGGAGGAGACAGGAAAGGTAGGAGAGTTAGAGAGTCAGTAGGACATGTTCTGATCTAACCAGGTATGTTAGATAGTACCATGAGGAGGAGACAGGAAAGGTAGGAGAGTCAGTAGGACATGTTCTGATCTAACCAGGTATGTTAGATAGTACCGTGAGGGAGGAGACAGGAAAGGTAGGAGAGTCAGTAGGACATGTTCTGATCTAACCAGGTATGTTAGATAGTACCGTGAGGAGGAGACAGGAAAGGTAGGAGAGTCAGTAGGGACATGTTCTGATCTAACCAGGTCTGTTAGATAGTACCGTGAGGAGGAGACAGGAAAGGTAGGAGAGTCAGTAGGACATGTTCTGATCTAACCAGGTCTGTTAGATAGTACCGTGAGGAGGAGACAGGAAAGGTAGGAGAGTCAGTAGGACATGTTCTGATCTAACCAGGTCTGTTAGATAGTACCGTGAGGAGGAGACAGGAAAGGTAGGAGAGTCATTAGGACATGTTCTGATCTAACCAGGTATGTTAGATAGTACCGTGAGGAGGAGACAGGAAAGGTAGGAGAGTCAGTAGGACATGTTCTGATCTAACCAGGTCTGTTAGATAGTACCGTGAGGAGGAGACCGGAAAGGTAGGAGAGTTAGAGAGTCAGTAGGACATGTTCTGATCTAACCAGGTATGTTAGATAGTACCGTGAGGAGGAGACAGGAAAGGTAGGAGAGTTAGAGAGTCAGTAGGACATGTTCTGATCTAACCAGGTATGTTATATAGTACCGTGAGGAGGAGACAGGAAAGGTAGGAGAGTCAGTAGGACATGTTCTGATCTAACCAGGTCTGTTAGATAGTACCGTGAAGAGGAGACAGGAAAGGTAGGAGAGTCAGTAGGACATGTTCTGATCTAACCAGGTCTGTTAGATAGTACCGTGAGGAGGAGACAGGAAAGGTAGGAGAGTCAGTAGGACATGTTCTGATCTAACCAGGTATGTTAGATAGTACCGTGAGGAGGAGACAGGAAAGGTAGGAGAGTCAGTAGGACATGTTCTGATCTAACCAGGTATGTTAGATAGTACCGTGAGGAGGAGACAGGAAAGGTAGGAGAGTTAGAGAGTCAGTAGGACATGTTCTGATCTAACCAGGTCTGTTAGATAGTACCGTGAGGAGGAGACAGGAAAGGTAGGAGAGTCAGTAGGACATGTTCTGATCTAACCAGGTATGTTAGATAGTACCGTGAGGAGGAGTCAGGAAAGGTAGGAGAGTTAGAGTCAGTAGGACATGTTCTGTTCTAACCAGGTATGTTAGATAGTACCATGAGGAGGAGACAGGAAAGGTAGGAGAGTTAGAGAGTCAGTAGGACATGTTCTGTTCTAACCAGGTCTGTTAGATAGTACCGTGAGGAGGAGACAGGAAAGGTAGGAGAGTCAGTAGGACATGTTCTGATCTAACCAGGTATGTTAGATAGTACCGTGAGGAGGAGACAGGAAAGGTAGGAGAGTTAGAGAGTCAGTAGGACATGTTCTGATCTAACCAGGTATGTTAGAGTGTACCGTGAGGAGGAGACAGGAAAGGTAGGAGAGTCAGTAGGACATGTTCTGATCTAACCAGGTCTGTTAGATAGTACCGTGAGGAGGAGACAGGAAAGGTAGGAGAGTCAGTAGGACATGTTCTGATCTAACCAGGTCTGTTAGATAGTACCGTGAGGAGGAGACAGGAAAGGTAGGAGAGTTAGAGAGTCAGTAGGACATGTTCTGATCTAACCAGGTCTGTTAGATAGTACCGTGAGGAGGAGACAGGAAAGGTAGGAGAGTTAGAGTCAGTAGGACATGTTCTGATCTAACCAGGTCTGTTAGATAGTACCGTGAGAAGGAGACAGGAAAGGTAGGAGAGTCAGTAGGACATGTTCTGATCTAACCAGGTATGTTAGATAGTACCGTGAGGAGGAGACAGGAAAGGTAGGAGAGTCAGTAGGACATGTTCTGATCTAACCAGGTCTGTTAGATAGTACCGTGAGGAGGAGACAGGAAAGGTAGGAGAGTCAGTAGGACATGTTCTGATCTAACCAGGTCTGTTAGATAGTACCGTGAGGAGGAGACAGGAAAGGTAGGAGAGTCAGTAGGACATGTTCTGATCTAACCAGGTATGTTAGATAGTACCGTGAGGAGGAGACAGGAAAGGTAGGAGAGTCAGTAGGACATGTTCTGATCTAACCAGGTCTGTTAGATAGTACCGTGAGGAGGAGACAGGAAAGGTAGGAGAGTCAGTAGGACATGTTCTCTGATCTAACCAGGTCTGTTAGATAGTACCGTGAGGAGGAGACAGGAAAGGTAGGAGAGTTAGAGAGTCAGTAGGACATGTTCTGATCTAACCAGGTCTGTTAGATAGTACCGTGAAGAGGAGACAGGAAAGGTAGGAGAGTCAGTAGGACATGTTCTGATCTAACCAGGTATGTTAGATAGTACCGTGAGGAGGAGACAGGAAAGGTAGGAGAGTCAGTAGGACATGTTCTGATCTAACCAGGTATGTTAGATAGTACCGTGAGGAGGAGACAGGAAAGGTAGGAGAGTTAGAGAGTCAGTAGGACATGTTCTGTTCTAACCAGGTATGTTAGATAGTACCGTGAAGAGGAGACAGGAAAGGTAGGAGAGTCAGTAGGACATGTTCTGATCTAACCAGGTATGTTAGATAGTACCGTGAAGAGGAGACAGGAAAGGTAGGAGAGTCAGTAGGACATGTTCTGATCTAACCAGGTCTGTTAGATAGTACCGTGAGGAGGAGACAGGAAAGGTAGGAGAGTCAGTAGGACATGTTCTGATCTAACCAGGTATGTTAGATAGTACCGTGAAGAGGAGACAGGAAAGGTAGGAGAGTCAGTAGGACATGTTCTGATCTAACCAGGTCTGTTAGATAGTACCGTGAGGAGGAGACAGGAAAGGTAGGAGAGTCAGTAGGACATGTTCTGATCTAACCAGGTATGTTAGATAGTACCGTGAAGAGGAGACAGGAAAGGTAGGAGAGTTAGAGAGTCAGTAGGACATGTTCTGATCTAACCAGGTCTGTTAGATAGTACTGTGAAGAGGAGACAGGAAAGGTAGGAGAGTTAGAGAGTCAGTAGGACATGTTCTGATCTAACCAGGTATGTTAGATAGTACCGTGAGGAGGAGACAGGAAAGGTAGGAGAGTCAGTAGGACATGTTCTGATCTAACCAGGTATGTTAGATAGTACCGTGAGGAGGAGACAGGAAAGGTAGGAGAGTTGGAGAGTCAGTAGGACATGTTCTGATCTAACCAGGTCTGTTAGATAGTACCGTGAGGAGGAGACAGGAAAGGTAGGAGAGTCAGTAGGACATGTTCTGATCTAACCAGGTCTGTTAGATAGTACCGTGAGGAGGAGACAGGAAAGGTAGGAGAGTCAGTAGGACATGTTCTGATCTAACCAGGTATGTTAGATAGTACCGTGAGGAGGAGACAGGAAAGGTAGGAGAGTCAGTAGGACATGTTCTGATCTAACCAGGTATGTTAGATAGTACCATGAGGAGGAGACAGGAAAGGTAGGAGAGTTAGAGAGTCAGAAGGACATGTTCTGATCTAACCAGGTCTGTTAGATAGTACCGTGAGGAGGAGACAGGAAAGGTAGGAGAGTTAGAGAGTCAGAAGGACATGTTCATACAGGCTACAATGCCTAGGCTTCAGGTTTAAACAATTTAAAAGGCTAACAGCTCTTTCCTCCCCATCATAACTTTAGGATGGGGGGCGAAAAAGGAGATACTCTTTCCTCCCCATCATAACTTTAGGATGGGGGCTCAAAAAAGGGGAGTATCTCTTTCTTCTCCATCATAACTTTAGGATGGGGGTTTAAAAAAGGTGAGTATCTCTTTCCTCCCCATCATAACTTTAGGATGGGGGGGGGGTTTAAAGAAGGGCGGTTTCATAAGGATGGGGCTTTAAAAAAAGGGGGAGTATCTCTTTCCTCTGATCATAACTTTAGGATGGGGTTAGGATGGGATCATAACTTTAGGATGGGGGTTTAAAAAAGGGGGAGTTCTCTCTATCAGGGGGCTAAAAAAGGGGGAGTACTTCCTCCCCATCATAACTTTTAGGACCGTGAGGAGGAGACAAAAGGTAGTATCTCTTTCCTCCCCATCAGAAGGACTTAGGATGGGGTTTAAAGAGTATCTCTTTCCTCCCCATAGTACCGTGAGGAGGAGACAGGAAAGGTAGGAGAGTTAGAGAGTCAGTAGGGACATGTTCTGATCTAACCAGGTCTGTTAGAGTAGTACCGCGGGAGGAGGAGACAGGAAAGGTAGGAGTTAGGAGAGTTAACGGATCGCCTAACGGACCGCCCAGGAGCTGAGATCAGATTAATCACCACTGCTCCAACGGGGACCGCCCAGGAGCTGAGATCAGACCAATCACCACTGTCTCTAACTGACCGCCCAGGAGCTGAGATCAGATTAATCACCACTGTCTAACGGACCGCCCAGGAGCCGAGATCAGACCAATCACCACTGTCTAACGGACCGCCCAGAGCTGAGATCAGACCAATCACCACTGTCTAACTGACCGCCCAGGAGCTGAGATCAGATTAATCACCACTGTCTAACGTGACCGCCCAGGAGCTGAGATCAGATTAATCACCACTGTCTAACTGACCGCCCAGGAGCTGAGATCAGATTAATCACCACTGTCTAACTGACCGCCCAGGAGCTGAGATCAGATTAATCACCACTGTCTAACTGACCGCCCAGGAGCTGAGATCAGATTAATCACCACTGTCTAACTGACCGCCCAGGAGCTGAGATCAGATTAATCACCACTGTCTAACTGACCGCCCAGGAGCTGAGATCAGATTAATCACCACTGTCTAACTGACCGCCCAGGAGCTGAATCAGATCAATCACCACTGTCTAACTGACCGCCCAGGAGCTGAGATCAGATTAATCACCACTGTCTAACTGACCGCCCAGGAGCTGAGATCAGATTAATCACCACTGTCTAACTGACCGCCCAGGAGCTGAGATCAGATTAATCACCACTGTCTAACTGACCGCCCAGGAGCTGAGATCAGATTAATCACCACTGTCTAACTGGACCGCCCCAGGAGCTGAGATCAGACCAATCACCACTGTCTAACTGACCGCCCAGGAGCTGAGATCAGATTAATCACCACTGTCTAACTGACCGCCCAGGAGCTGAGATCAGACCAATCACCACTGTCTAACTGACCGCCCAGGAGCTGAGATCAGATTAATCACCACTGTCTAACTGACCGCCCAGGAGCTGAGATCAGATTAATCACCACTGTCTAACTGACCGCCCAGGAGCTGAGATCAGATTAATCACCACTGTCTAACTGGACCGCCCAGGAGCTGAGATCAGATTAATCACCACTGTCTAACTGACCGCCCAGGAGCTGAGATCAGATTAATCACCACTGTCCAACTGACCGCCCAGGAGCTGAGATCAGACCAATCACCACTGTCTAACTGACCGCCCAGGAGCTGAGATCAGATTAATCACCACTGTCTAACTGACCGCCCAGGAGCTGAGATCAGATTAATCACCACTGTCTAACTGGACCGCCCAGGAGCTGAGATCAGATTAATCACCACTGTCTAACTGACCGCCCAGGAGCTGAGATCAGATTAATCACCACTGTCTAACTGACCGCCCAGGAGCTGAGATCAGATTAATCACCACTGTCTAACGGACCGCCCAGGAGCTGAGATCAGATTAATCACCACTGTCTAACTGACCGCCCAGGAGCTGAATCGAAATCACCACTGTCAACTGACGCCAGGAGCTGAGATCAGATTAATCCACCACTGTCTAACTGACCGCCCAGGAGCTGAGATCAGATTAATCACCACTGTCTAACTGACCGCCCAGGAGCTGAGATCAGATTAATCACCACTGTCTAACTGACCGCCCAGGAGCTGAGATCAGATTAATCACCACTGTCTAACGGACCGCCCAGGTGCTGAGATCAGATTAATCACCACTGTCTAACTGACCGCCCAGGAGCTGAGATCAGATTAATCACCACTGTCTAACTGACCGCCCAGGAGCTGAGATCAGATTAATCACCACTGTCTAACTGACCGCCCAGGAGCTGAGATCAGACCAATCACCACTGTCTAACTGACCGCCCAGGAGCTGAGATCAGATTAATCACCACTGTCTAACTGACCGCCCAGGTGCTGAGATCAGATTAATCACCACTGTCTAACGGACCGCCCAGGAGCTGAGATCAGATTAATCACCACTGTCTAACTGACCGCCCAGGAGCTGAGATCAGATTAATCACCACTGTCTAACTGACCGCCCAGGAGCTGAGATCAGATTAATCACCACTGTCTAACTGACCGCCCAGGAGCTGAGATCAGATTAATCACCACTGTCTAACTGACCGCCCAGGAGCTGAGATCAGATTAATCACCACTGTCTAACTGACCGCCCAGGAGCTGAGATCAGATTAATCACCACTGTCTAACTGACCGCCCAGGAGCTGAGATCAGATTAATCACCACTGTCTAACTGACCGCCCAGGAGCTGAGATCAGATTAATCACCACTGTCTAACTGACCGCCCAGGAGCTGAGATCAGATTAATCACCACTGTCTAACTGACCGCCCAGGAGCTGAGATCAGATTAATCACCACTGTCTAACTGACCGCCCAGGAGCTGAGATCAGATTAATCACCACTGTCTAACTGACCGCCCAGGAGCTGAGATCAGATTAATCACCACTGTCTAACTGACCGCCCAGGAGCTGAGATCAGATTAATCACCACTGTCTAACTGACCGCCCAGGAGCTGAGATCAGATTAATCACCACTGTCTAACTGACCGCCCAGGAGCTGAGATCAGATTAATCACCACTGTCTAACTGACCGCCCAGGAGCTGAGATCAGATTAATCACCACTGTCTAACTGACCGCCCAGGAGCTGAGATCAGACCAATCACCACTGTCTAACTGACCGCCCAGGAGCTGAGATCAGACCAATCACCACTGTCTAACTGACCG
>NW_026283192.1:0-17552 GCF_023373465.1 Oncorhynchus keta | reverse complement strand
CTGTCATCAAGGCAAAGGTGTGGCTGCGTGCGTGCGCGCATGCGTGTGTGTGTGTGGTAATAAGCCCATTATAATGAGTGATAGCCATATCTACTACAGCAGGAGTCTGTAAAAAGGAGAGGAGTGGAGAGAATTACAACATGTTACAGTAGTAGAGAGAGAGAGAGGAAGAGAGAGGGGAGGGAGGGGGAGGGAGGGAGGGGGAGGAGAGAGGGAGGAGAGAGGGGAGGAGGGGGGGGGAGGGAGGAGAGAGGAGGGAGGGGAGGAGAGAGGGGAGGAGAGAGGGGAGGAGAGAGGAAGAGAGAGGGAGGAGGAAGAGAGAGGGAGGGAGGGAGGAGAGAGGGGAGGGAGGGGAGGGAGGGGGAGGAGAGAGGGGAGGAGGGGGAGGAGAGAGGGAGGAGAGAGGAGGGAGGGGGAGGAGAGAGGGGAGGGAGGGGGAGGGGAGAGAGGAAGAGAGAGGGAGGGAGGGGGAGGAGAGAGGGAGGGAGGGGAGGAGAGAGGGAAGAGAGGAGGAGGGGGAGGAGAGAGGGGAGGAGAGAGGGAGGGAGGGGAGGAGAGAGGAAGAGAGAGGGAGGGAGGGGAGGAGAGAGGGAGGAGAGAGGGGAGGAGAGAGGAAGAGAGAGGGAGGAGGGGAAGAGAGAGAGGAAGAGAGAGGAGGAGGGGAGGAGAGACGGAGGAGAGAGGGGAGCAGTAGAGGGAGGCAGGGAGTGAAGAGAGGGAGGAGGAGAGACGAGAGGGAGGGGAGAGAGACGATAGAGAAAAGAGAGGGGGAAGAGAGAGGGGGAAGGAAGAGAGAGGGAGGGAGCGAAGAGGGAGGGAGGAGAGGGGGAGGGGGAGGAGAGAGAGGGAGGGGGAGGACAGAGGAGGGAGGGGAGGAGAGAGGGGAGGGAGGGGGAGGAGAGATGGGAGGAGAGAGGGGAGGAGAGAGGGGAAGGAGGGGGAGTGAGAGGAGGGGAGAGAGGGGAGGGAGGGGGAGGAGAGAGAGGAAGAGAGAGGGGAGGGAGGGGGAGGGGAGAGGAGGGGAGGGAGGGGGAGGAGAGAGGGAAGAGGAGAGGGGGAGGGAGGGAGAGAGAGGAAAGAGAGAAGGGGAGGGAGGAGGAGAGAGAGAGAGGAAGAGAGGGGGGAGGGAGGGGGAGGAGAGAGAGAGGAGGACAGCAGAGAGGGGAGGCAGGGGAGGAAGAGAGAGGGGGAGGAGAGAGAGAGGGGGAGGGGGGAAGAGCGAGAGATAGAAGACAAAGAGAGAAGGGGGAGGACAAGAGAGAGGGGAGGAGAAGAGAGAGGGGGAGGAGAGGAAGAGGAGGAGAGGAGAGGCTCATCACTCTCCAGTGACTCATTGTGGCGGGCCGGGCGTCTGCAGGCTGACGACGGTCGTCAGTTTGCTTTCTGGGTCTGAAGCTGAGACTTGAGAAAGGGCTTGAGGTGGAGCCTTAAGACTCAGTGTAGGGTTGAGGTGGAGCTTTAAGACTCAGTGTAGGGTTGAGGTGGAGCCTTAAGACTCAGTGTAGGGTTGAGGTGTAGCTTTAAGACTCAGTGTAGGGTTGAGGTGGAGCCTTAAGACTCAGTGTAGGGTTGAGGTGGAGCCTTAAGACTCAGTGTAGGGTTGAGGTGTAGCTTTAAGGCTCAGTGTAGGGGTTGAGTGGAGCCTTAAGGCTCGGTGTAGGGGGTTGAGGGTGTAGCTTTAAGGCTCAGTGTAGGGTTGAGTTGGATCCTTAAGACTCAGTGTAGGGTTGAGTGGAGCTTAAGACTCAGTGTAGGGTTGAGGTGGAGCTATAAGGCTCAGTGTAGGGTTGAGTGGAGCTGTAAGGCTCAGTGTAGGGTTGAGGTGGAGCTATAAGGCTCAGTGTAGGGTTGAGGAGCTATAAAGCTCAGTGTAGGGTTGAGTGGAGCTATAAGACTCAGTGTAGGGTTGAGTGGAGCTATAAGGCTAATTGAGGTTAGAGCTGGGGTAAAACTTAGGCTAGAGCTGAGGTAGGGTTGAGGTAAGGCTTGAGGCTAGATCTGTAAGGGTTGAGGTTAGAGCTGGGGTAGGGTTGAGGCTAGAGCTGGTGTAGGAGTTGAGGCTAGAGCAGGGTAGGGCTGAGGCTAGAGCTGGGGTAAGGCTAATTGAGTTAGAGCTGGGGTAAGGGGCTAGAGCTTGAGGCCAGAGCTGGGGTAAGGGTTGAGGCTTAGAGCTGAGGCCAGGGTTGAGGCTAGAGCTGAGGTAGGGTTGAGGTTAGAGCTGGGGTAAGGTTGAGGCTAGAGCTGGGGTAAGGGTTGAGGCTAGAGCTGGGGTAAGGGTTGAGGCTAGAGCTGGGGTAAGGGTTGAGCTAGAGCTGGGGTAGAGGTTGAGGCTAGAGCTGGGGTAAGGCTTGAAGATAGGGTGGAAACTAGAGCTGGGGCTAAGGGTTGAGGCTAGAGCTGGGGTAAAGAGTTGAGATAGCTAAGAGCTGGGGTAGGGTTGAGGCTAGAGCTGGGGTAAGGGTTGAGGCTAGAGCTGGGGTAAGGGTTGAGGCTAGAGCTGGGGGTAAGGGTTGAGGCTAGAGCTGGGGGTAAGGGTTGAGGCTAGAGCTGGGGTAAGGGGTTGAGGCTAGAGCTGGGGTAAGGGTTGAGGCTAGAGCTGGGGTAAGGGTTGCGGCTAGAGCTGGGGTAAGGAATGAGGCTAGAGCTGGGGTAAGGGTTGAGGCTAGAGCTGGGGTAAGGGTTGAGGCTAGAGCTGGGGGTAGGGTTGAGGCTAGAGCTGGGGTAAGGGTTGAGGCTAGAGCTGGGGTAAGGGTTGAGGCTAGAGCTGGGGTAAGGGTTGAGGCTAGAGCTGGGAGTAGGAGTTGAGGCTAGAGCTGGGGTAGGGTTGATGCTAGAGCTGGGGTAGGGTTGAGGCTAGGCTGGGGGTAAGGGTTGCGGCTAGAGCTGGGGTAAGGAATGAGGCTAGAGCTGGGGTAAGGGTTGAGGCTAGAGCTGGGGTAAGTTGAGGGTTGAGGCTAGAGCTGGGGTAAGGGTTGAGGCTAGAGCTGGGGTAAGGGTTGAGGCTAGAGCTGGGGTAAGGGTTGAGGCTAGAGCTGGGGTAAGGGTTGATGCTAGAGCTGGGGTAAGGGTTGAGGCTAGAGCTGGGGTAAGGAATGAGGCTAGAGCTGGGGTAAGGGTTGAGGCTAGAGCTGGGGTAAGGGTTGAGGCTAGAGCTGGGGTAAGGGTTGAGGTTAGAGCTGGGGTAAGGGTTGATGCTAGAGCTGGGGGTAAGGGTTGAGGCTAGAGCTGGGGTAAGGGTTGCGGCTAGAGCTGGGGTAAGGAATGAGGCTAGAGCTGGGGTAAGGGTTGAGGCTAGAGCTGGGGTAAGGGTTGAGGCTAGAGCTGGGGTAGGGTTGAGGTTAGGGCTGGGGATAGGTTGAGGGCTGGGGTAGGGGTTGAGGTTGGGCTGGGGTAGGTTGAGGCTAGGAAACTGGGGTAAGCGTTGGAGTTAGGGCTTTATGTTCATTGTTATTTGTTTCACAGTTTCAAGACGGGATCTTACCTCTTGTCTGGGGGTGGGGGTCTGGGTGGGCCTTTAGTTGGGGTTGAGGCTGGAGCTGTACTTGTAGCTGATACTACAGGTCTGGGTAGATAAGGGCCTTGAGGCCTTGGGGCTGTAGCTGGACCTGGAGTTAGGACTGTTGAGGCTGTATCTGGGGCTCCAGGAGGGGGTAGGGGAAGGGGCTGGACCTCAGGGGTAGGGGAAGGGGCTGACCTCCAGGAGGGTAGGGGAAGGGGCTGGACCTCCAGGAGGGTAGGGGAAGGGGCTGGACCTCCAGGGGTAGGGGAAGGGCTGGACCTCCAGGGGGGTAGGGGAAGGGGCTGGACCTCCAGGGGGTAGGGGGTAGGGTTGGACCTCCAGGGGGTAGGGGAGGGTGTCAGGGGCAGGGTGAGGGGCCGTCCACCATGATGGATGACAGAGGCTGCTGGGCCATGGACGCACGGTGCTCCTCTACCAGAAACGAAGGGATGAATGTCACACTGTGGAGTGAAAGGTGATAGAGAGAAATAAAGACAGATGAAAAAATAGAATAGAAAATACAGCTGTCATATACAGATACTGTAATGATGGAGGGTCGTATAGATATATATATATATAAGGGGTGATGGAGCTGGTCATTACAAACATACTGTAATGATGGAGCTGGTCATTATGAACATACTGTAATGATGTGATGGAGCTGGTCATTATAAACATACTGTAATGATGGAGCTGGTCATTATAAACATACTGTAATGATGGAGCTGGTCATTATAAACATACTGTAATGATGTGATGGAGCTGGTCATTATAAACATACTGTAATGATGGATGGAGCTGGTCATTACAAACATACTGTAATGATGGAGCTGGTCATTATAAACATACTGTAATGATGTGATGGAGCTGGTCATTATAAACATACTGTAATGATGGAGCTGATCATTACAAACATACTGTAATGATGGAGCTGGTCATTACAAACATACTGTAATGATGGGAGCTGGTCATTACAAAACATACTGTAATGATGGAGCTGGTCATTACAAACATACTGTAATGATGGAGCTGGTCATTACAAACATACTGTAATGATGGAGCTGGTCATTACAAACATACTGGTAAATGATGATGATGTGATGGAGCTAGTCATTATAAACATACTGTAATGATGGAGCTGGTCATTACAAACATACTGTAATGATGGAGCTGGTCATTACAAACATACTGTAATGATGATGTGATGGAGCTAGATCATTACAAACATACTGTAATGATGATGTGATGGAGCTGGTCATTACAAACATACTGTAATGATGGAGCTGGTCATTACAAACATACTGTAATGATGATGTGATGGAGCTGGTCATTACAAACATACTGTAATGATGGAGCTGGTCATTACAAACATACTGTAATGATGGAGCTGGTCATTACAAACATACTGTAATGATGATGTGATGATGGAGCTGGTCATTACAGACATACTGTAATGATGGAGCTGGTCATTACAAACATACTGTAATGATGGAGCTGGTCATTACAAACATACTATAATGATGGAGCTGGTCATTACAAACATACTGTAATGATGAAGCTGATCATTACAAACATACTGTAATGATGGAGCTGGTCATTACAAACATACTGTAATGATGGAGCTGGTCATTACAAACATACTGTAATGATGGAGCTGGTCATTACAAACATACTGTAATGATGGAGCTGGTCATTACAAACATACTGTAATGATGGAGCTGGTCATTACAAACATACTGTAATGATGATGTGATGGAGCGTTGTCATTATAAACATACTGTAATGATGGAGCTGGTCATTACAAACATACTGTAATGATGATGTGATGGGAGCTGGTCATTACAAACATACTGTAATGATGGAGCTGGTCATTATAAACATACTGTAATGATGGAGCTGGTCATTACAAACATACTGTAATGATGATGTGATGGAGCTGGTCATTACAAACATACTGTAATGATGGAGCTGGTCATTATAAACATACTGTAATGATGGAGCTGGTCATTACAAACATACTGTAATGATGGAGCTGGTCATTACAAACATACTGCAATGATGGAGCTGGTCATTACAAACATACTGTAATGATGGAGCTAGTCATTACAAACATACTGCAATGATGGAGCTGGTCATTACAAACATACTGTAATGATGGAGCTAGTCATTACAAACATACTGCAATGATGGAGCTGGTCATTACAAACATACTGTAATGATGGAGCTAGTCATTACAAACATACTGTAATGATGATGTGATGGAGCTAGTCATTACAAACATACTGTAATGATGATGTGATGGAGGAGCTGGTCATTATAAACATACTGTAATAATGGAGCTGGTCATTACAAACATACTGTAATGATGATGTGATGGAGCTGGTCATTACAAACATACTGTAATGATGGAGCTGGTCATTATAAACATACTGTAATGATGGAGCTGATCATTACAAACATGCTGTAATGATACGCTGGTCATTACAAACATACTGTAATGATGGAGCTAGTCATTACAAGCATACTGTAATGATGATGGTCATGGAGCTACTGTAATCATTACAAACATACTGTAATGATGATGTGATGGGAGCTGGTCATTACAAACATACTGTAATGATGGAGCTGATGATGATGGAGCTAGTCATTATAAACATACTGTAATAATGGAGCTGGTCATTACAAACATACTGTAATGATGGAGCTGGTCATTACAAACATACTGTAATGATGGAGCTGGTCATTACAAACATACTGTAATGATGGAGCTGGTCATTACAAACATACTGTAATGATGGAGCTGGTCATTACAAACATACTGTAATGATGGAGCTGGTCATTACAAACATGCTGTAATGATGGAGCTGGTCATTGCAAACATACTGTAATGATGGAGCTGATCATTACAAACATACTGTAATGATGGAGCTGATCATTACAAACATACTGTAATGATGGAGCTGGTCATTACAAACATACTGTAATGATGGAGCTGGTCATTACAAACATACTGTAATGATGATGTGATGGAGCTAGTCATTACAAACATACTGTAATGATGATGTAATGATGGAGCTGGTCATTATAAACATACTGTGATAATGGAGCTGGTCATTACAAACATACTGTAATGATGGAGCTGATGTGATGGAGCTGGTCATTATAAACATACTGTAATAATGGAGGAGCTGGTCATTACAAACATACTGTAATGATGGAGCTGGTCATTACAAACATACTGTAATGATGGAGCTGGTCATTACAAACATACTGTAATAATGGAGCTGGTCATTACAAACATACTGTAATGATGGAGCTGGTCATTACAAACATACTGTAATGATGGAGCTGGTCATTATAAACATACTGTAATGATGGAGCTGATCATTACAAACATACTGTAATGATGATGTGATGGAGCTGGTCATTACAAACATACTGTAATGATGGAGCTGGTCATGATAAACATACTGTAATGATGGAGCTGGTCATTACAAACATACTGTAATGATGGAGCTGGTCATTACAAACATACTGTAATGATGGAGCTGGTCATTATAAACATACTGTAATGATGGAGCTGGTCATTACAAACATACTGTAATGATGGAGCTGGTCATTACAAACATACTGTAATGATGGAGCTGGTCATTACAAACATACTGTAATGATGAGCTGGTCATTATAAACATACTGTAATGATGGAGCTGGTCATTACAAACATACTGTAATGATGGAGCTGGTCATTACAAACACACTGTAATGATGGAGCTGGTCATTACAAACATACTGTAATGATGGAGCTGGTCATTACAAACATACTGTAATGATGGAGCTGGTCATTACAAACATACTGTAATGATGGAGCTGGTCATTACAAACATACTGTAATGATGGAGCTGGTCATTACAAACATACTGTAATGATGGAGCTGGTCATTACAAACATACTGTAATGATGGAGCTGGTCATTATAAACATACTGTAATGATGGAGCTGATCATTACAAACATATAATGATGGAGCTGATCATTACAAACATACTGTAATGATGGAGCTGGTCATTACAAACATACTGTAATGATGGAGCTGGTCATTACAAACATACTGTAATGATGGAGCTGGTCATTACAAACATACTGTAATGATGGAGCTGGTCATTACAAACATACTGTAATGATGATGTGATGGAGCTGGTCATTATAAACATACTGTAATGATGGAGCTGATCATTACAAACATACTGTAATGATGGAGCTGGTCATTACAAACATATTGTAATGATGGAGCTGGTCATTACAAACATACTGTAATGATGATGTGATTGAGCTGGTCATTATAAACATACTGTAATGATGGAGCTGATCATTACAAACATACTGTAATGATGGAGCTGGTCATTACAAACATACTGTAATGATGGAGCTGGTCATTACAAACATACTGTAATGATGGAGCTGATCATTACAAACATACTGTAATAATGGAGCTGGTCATTATAAACATACTGTAATGATGGAGCTGGTCATTATAAACATACTGTAATGATGGAGCTGGTCATTACAAACATATTGTAATGATGATGTGATGGAGCTGGTGAATGAGGGTCAGCAGACACCTGTGTGATTATAATACATTCAGCTATACTAACTTAACGACCACGGACAACACAGATAATACTGGATATTAAAGGATACTGGATATTAAAGGATACTGGATATTAAATGATACTGGACATTAAATGATACTGGATATTAAAGGATACTGGATATTAAAGATACTGGATATTAAATGATACTGGATATTAAATGATACTGGATATTACATGATACTGGATATTAAATGATACTGGATATTACATGATACTGGATATTAAAGGATACTGGATATTAAAGTAAAGGATACTGGATATTAAAGGATACTGGATATTACATGATACTGGATATTAAAGGATACTGGATATTAAAAGTAAAGGATACTGGATATTAAAGGATACTGGATATTAAAGTAAGGATACTGGATATTAAAGGATACTGGATATTAAAGGATACTGGATATTAAAGGATACTGGATATTAAAGATACTGGATATTAAAGGATACTGGATATTAAAGGATACTGGATATTAAAGGATACTGGATATTAAATGATACTGGACATTAAATGATACTGGATATTAAAAGGATACTGGATATTAAATGATACTGGATATTAAAGGATACTGGATATTAAAGGATACTGGACATTAAATGATACTGGATATTAAATGATACTGGATATTAAAGGATACTGGATATTAAAGATAAAGGATACTGGATATTAAAGGATACTGGATATTAAATGATACTGGATATTAAAGGATACTGGATATTAAACTGTAAAGGATACTGGATATTAAAGGATACTGGATATTAAATGATACTGGACATTAAATGATACTGGATATTACATGATACTGGATATTAAAGGATACTGGATATTAAAGGATAATGGATATTAAATGATACTGGATATTAAATGATACTGGATATTAAAGGATACTGGATATTAAAGATACTGGAATTAAAGGATACTGGATATTAAAGGATACTGGATATTAAAGGATACTGGATATTAAAGGATACTGGATATTAAAGGATACTGGATATTAAATGATACTGGATATTACATGATACTGGATATTAAAGGATACTGGATATTAAATGATACTGGATATTAAAGGATACTGGATATTAAAGGATACTGGATATTAAAGGAACTGATACTGGATATTAAAGGATACTGGATATTAAAAAGATACTGGATATTAAGGATACTGGATATTAAAGGATACTGGATATTAAAAGATACTGGATATTAAAGGATACTGGATATTAAAGGATACTGGATATTAAAGGATTCTGGATATTAAAGGATACTGGATATTAAAGATACTGGATATTAAAGGATACTGGATATTAAAGGATACTGGAGATTAAAGGATACTGGATATTAAAGGATACTGGATATTAAAGGATACTGGATATTAAATGATACTGGACATTAAAAGATACTGGATATTAAAGGATACTGGATATTAAAGGATACTGGATATTAAAATATACTGGACATTAAAGGATACTGGATATTAAAGGATACTGGATATTAAAGGATACTGGATATTAAAGGATACTGGATATTAAATACTGATACTGGATATTAAAGGATACTGGATATTAAATATTAAAAGGATACTGGATATTAAAGAAGGATACTGGACATTAAAGGATACTGGACATTAAAGGACTAGGAAAGACAGGAGTGTGGATTCAGCGTTTTGGTTCTGAGGGTGTGTCTGGTCAACTCCTATCTGGACCTATAACAGAGCTCCTCTGCATCACGACTCCAGCTACAGTGTTGGTCAGGTCAGGTTGGTGGCTGGTGTGAATGTCTATACATACAGTAAGTAGACTGTAGGTGTGTGTTACCTCATATTTGAACCTGTAACAGAGTGTCTCCTCAGCATGGCTCTGCACATAGCGTTGGTCAGGTTGGTGGTGGGTTCTCCGTTAACAGCCAGGATAGTGTCCCCGACGCCCAGCCGCCCGTCCTGACAGACAGACCCTCCACGGACCACTGACCGGATCAACATCCCTGAGCCGTCCTTCATAGCACTCACTGTCAGGCCTGTTAACACACACACACACACACACACACACACACACACACACACACACACACACACACACACACACACACACACACACACACACACACACACACACACACACACACACACACACACACACACACACACACATATACCTGTAGTAGCACTCACTGTCAGGCCTGTTAACACACACACACACACACACACACACACACACACACACACACACACACACACACACACACACACACACACACACACACACACACACACACACACACACACACACACACCTGTAGTAGCACACTGTCACAACACACACACACACACACAACACACATATACCTGTAGTCACACTAACTGTCACATATACCTGTAGTTTACACACAACACACCAGTCACACTACAACACATATACCTGTAGTCACACAACACATATACCTGTAACTACAACACATATACCTGTAGTCACACTACAACACATATACCTGTAGTCACTACAACACATATACCTGTAGTCACACTACAACACATATACCTGTAGTCACTACACACACTACAACACATATACCTGTAGTCACACTACAACACATATACCTGTAGTTACACACTACAACACACTACAACACATATACCTGTAGTCACTACAACATATATACCTGTAGTCACACTACAACACACTACAACACATATACCTGTAGTCACACTACAACACATATACCTGTACACACTACAACACTACAAGTCATATACCTGTTACACTACAACACATATACCTGTAGTCACACTTACAACAACACATATACCTGTAGTCACACTTACAACACACTACAACACATATACCTGTAGTCACACTACAACACACTATATACCTGTAGTCACACTACAACACATATACCTGTAGTCACATTACAACACACTACAACACATATACCTGTAGTCACACTACAACACACTACAACACATATACCTGTAGTTACACTACAACACACAACACACTACAACACATATACCTGTAGTCACTACAACACATATACCTGTAGTCACACTACAACACATATACCTGTAGTTACACTACAACACATATACCTGTAGTCACACAACACACTACAACACATATACCTGTAGTTACATTGCTTACAACACACTACAACACATATACCTGTAGTCACACTACAACACATATACCTGTAGTCACATTACAACACATATACCATAGTCACACTACAACACATTACAACACATATACCTGTAGTCACATTTACAACACACTACAACACATATACCTGTAGTCACACTACAACACATATACCTGTAGTCACACTACAACACATATACCTGTAGTTACACTACAACACATATACCTGTCACACTTACAACAACACATATACACTACAACACATATACCTGTAGTCACACTACAACACATATACCTGTAGTCACATTACAACACACTACAACACATATACCTGTAGTCACACTACAACACATATACCTGTAGTCACATTACAACACACTACAACACATATACCTGTAGTCACACTACAACACATATACCTGTCACTACAACACATATACCTGTCACACTATACCTGTAGTCACACTACAACACATACAACACATACCTGTAGTCACATTACAACACATATACCTGTAGTACGTACAACACATATACCTGTAGTCACACTACAACACACTACAACACATATACCTGTAGTCACACTACAACACATATACCTGTAGTCACACAACACATACAACACATATACCTGTAGTCACACTACAACAACACATATACCTGTAGTCACACTACAACACACTACAACACATATACCTGTAGTCACAGTACAACACATATACCTGTAGTCAGATACACTACAACACATATACCTGTAGTCACACTACAACCTGTAGTCACACTACAACACATATACCTGTAGTCACACTACAACACACTACAACACATATACCTGTAGTCACACTACAACACATATACCTGTAGTCACATTACAACACATATACCTGTAGTCACATTACAACACACTACAACACATATACCTGTAGTCACATTACAACACATATACCTGTAGTCACACTACAACACACTACAACACATATACCTGTAGTCACACTACAACACATATACCTGTAGTCACACTACAACACATATACCTGTAGTCACACTACAACACACTACAACACATATACCTGTAGTCACACTACAACACACTACAACACATATACCTGTAGTCACACTACAACACATATACCTGTAGTCACACTACAACACATATACCTGTAGTCACACTACAACACATATACCTGTAGTCACACTACAACACACTACAACACATATACCTGTAGTCACACTACAACACACTACAACACATATACCTGTAGTCACACTACAACACATATACCTGTAGTCACACTACAACACATATACCTGTAGTCACACTACAACACACTACAACACATATACCTGTAGTCACACTACAACACACTACAACACATATACCTGTAGTCACACTACAACACATATACCTGTAGTCACACTACAACACATATACCTGTAGTCACACTACAACACATATACCTGTAGTCACACTACAACACATATACCTGTAGTCACACTACAACACATATACCTGTAGTCACATTACAACACATATACCTGTAGTCACACTACAACACATATACCTGTAGTCACACTACAACACACTACAACACATATACCTGTAGTCACACTACAACACATATACCTGTAGTCACACTACAACACATATACCTGTAGTCACACTACAACACACTACAACACATATACCTGTAGTCACACTACAACACATATACCTGTAGTCACACTACAACACATATACCTGTAGTCACATTACAACACATATACCTGTAGTCACACTACAACACATATACCTGTAGTCACACTACAACACATATACCTGTAGTCACACTACAACACATATACCTGTAGTCACATTACAACACATATACCTGTAGTCACACTACAACACATATACCTGTAGTCACACTACAACACACTACAACACATATACCTGTAGTCACACTACAACACATATACCTGTAGTCACATTACAACACATATACCTGTAGTTACATTACAACACACTACAACACAACACATACCTGTAGTCACACTACAACACATATATACCTGTAGTCACACTACAACACATATACCTGTAGTCACACTACAACACATATACCTGTAGTCACACTACAACACATATACCTGTAGTCACATTACAACACATATACCTGTAGTCACACTACAACACATATACCTGTAGTCACACTACAACACATATACCTGTAGTCACACTACAACACATATACCTGTAGTTACACTACAACACATATACCTGTAGTCACACTACAACACATATACCTGTAGTCACACTACAACACATATACCTGTAGTCACACTACAACACATATACCTGTAGTCACACTACAACACACTACAACACATATACCTGTAGTCACACTACAACACACTACAACACATATACCTGTAGTCACATTACAACACACTACAACACATATACCTGTAGTCACACTACAACACATATACCTGTAGTCACACTACAACACATATACCTGTAGTCACACTACAACACATATACCTGTAGTCACACTACAACACATATACCTGTAGTTACACTACAACACACTACAACACATACCTGTAGTCACACTACAACACATATACCTGTAGTCACACTACAACACATATACCTGTAGTCACATTACAACACATATACCTGTAGTCACACTACAACACACTACAACACTGTATACCTGTAGTTACACTACAACACATATACCTGTAGTCACACTACAACACATATACCTGTAGTCACACTACAACACATATACCTGTAGTCACACTACAACACATATACCTGTAGTCACACTACAACACATTTACAACACATATACCTGTAGTCACACTACAACACATATACCTGTAGTCACACTACAACACACTACCTGTAGTCACACTACAACACATATACCTGTAGTCACACTACAACACACTACAACACATATACCTGTAGTCACACACAACACATATACCTGTAGTCACACTACAACACATATACCTGTAGTCACACTACAACACATATACCTGTAGTCACACTACAACACATATACCTGTAGTCACACTACAACACATATACCTGTAGTCACACTACAACACACTATACCTGTAGTCACACTACAACACACTACAACACATATACCTGTAGTCACACTATATACCTGTAGTTACACTACAACACATATACCTGTAGTCACACAACACACTACAACACATATACCTGTACAACACATATACCTGTAGTCCAGTCACTACAACACATATACCTGTACACACTACAACACATATACCTGTAGTCACACTACAACACTACAACACATATACCTGTAGTCACACTACAACACATATACCTGTAGTCACACTACAACACATATACAACACATATACCTGTAGTCACACTACAACACATATACCTGTAGTCACACTGTACACAACACATACCTGTAGTTACACTACAATACACTACAACACATATACCTGTAGTCACACTACAACACATATACCACACTACAAACACACTACAACACATATACCTGTAGTCACACTACAACACATATACCTGTAGTCACACTACAACACATATACCTGTAGTCACACTACACATACACCTGTAGTCACACTACAACACATATACCTGTAGTCACACTACAACACACTACAACACATATACCTGTAGTCACACTACAACACATATACCTGTAGTCACACTACAACACATATACCTGTAGTCACATTACAACACATATACCTGTAGTCACACAACACATATACAACACACTACAACACATATACCTGTAGTCACACTACAACACACTACAACACATATACCTGTAGTCACACTACAACACACCCTACAACACATACCTAACACAACACATATACCTGTAGTCACACTACAACACACTACACACATATACCTGTAGTCACTTACAACACATATACCTGTAGTCACACTACAACACACTACAACACATATACCTGTAGTCACACTACAACACACTACACACACATATACCTGTAGTCACGCACACTCACACTACAACACATATACCTGTAGTCACACTACAACACACTACAACACATATACCTGTAGTCACACTACAACACACAGACATAGAGACTAACACAAAAATCAGGTCATGTCATTACAGCTTTTAAAAAGCGAGATTGTGTTCTCCTCAATTTACCTGATTTTAACATAGCTGATACACACTCTGATAGTGTCAATAACAGAGGTAATGTTCTGAGTGACCCCACAGTGGGGTTTCTGCCCCCACAGTGGGGTTTCACCCCCAATAACAGAGGTAATGTTCTGAGTGACCCCATAGTGGGGTTTCACCCCCAATAACAGAGGTAATGTTCTGAGTGACCCCATAGTGGGGTTTCACCCCCAATAACAGAGGTAATGTTCTGAGTGACCCCACAGTGGGGTTTCACCCCCAATAACAGAGGTAATGCTCTGAGTGACCCCACAGTGTGGTTTCACCCCCAATAACAGAGGTAATGTTCTGAGTGACCCCACAGTGGGGTTTCACCCCCAATAACAGAGGTAATGTTCTGAGTGACCCCATAGTGGGGTTTCACCCCCAATAACAGAGGTAATGTTCTGAGTGACCCCACAGTGGGGTTTCACCCCAATAACAGAGGTAATGTTCTGAGTGACCCCACAGTGGGGTTTCACCCCCAATAACAGAGGTAATGTTCTGAGTGACCCCACAGTGGGGTTTCACCCCCAATAACAGAGGTAATGTTCTGAGTGCCCCCACAGTGGGGTTTCACCCCCAATAACAGAGGTAATGTTCTGAGTGACCCCACAGTGGGGTTTCACCCCCAATAACAGAGGTAATGTTCTGAGTGACCCCACAGTGGGGTTTCACCCCCAATAACAGAGGTAATGCTCTGAGTGACCCCACAGTGTGGTTTCACCCCCAATAACAGAGGTAATGTTCTGAGTGACCCCACAGTGGGGTTTCACCCCCAATAACAGAGGTAATGTTCTGAGTGACCCCATAGTGGGGTTTCACCCCCAATAACAGAGGTAATGTTCTGAGTGACCCCACAGTGGGGTTTCACCCCCAATAACAGAGGTAATGTTCTGAGTGACCCCACAGTGGGGTTTCACCCCCAATAACCGAGGTAATGTTCTGAGTGACCCCAGAGTGGGGTTACACCCCCAATAACAGAGGTAATGTTCTGAGTGACCCTACAGTGGGGTTTCACCCCCAATAACAGAGGTAATGTTCTGAGTGACCCCACAGTGGGGTTTATCCCCCAATAACAGAGGTAATGTTCTGAGTGACCCCACAGTGGGGTTTAACCCCCAATAACAGAGGTAATGCTCTGAGTGACCCCACAGTGGGGTTTCACCCCCAATAACAGAGGTAATGTTCTGAGTGACCCCACAGTGGGGTTTCACCCCCAATAACAGAGGTAATGTTCTGAGTGACCCCACAGTGGGGTTTCACCCCCAATAACAGAGGTAATGTTCTGAGTGCCCCCACAGTGGGGTTTCACCCCCAATAACAGAGGTAATGTTCTGAGTGACCCCACAGTGGGGTTTCACCCCCAATAACCGAGGTAATGTTCTGAGTGACCCCACAGTGGGGTTACACCCCCAATAACAGAGGTAATGTTCTGAGTGACCCCACAGTGGGGTTTCACCCCCAATAACAGAGGTAATGTTCTGAGTGACCCCACAGTGGGGTTTCACCCCCAATAACCGAGGTAATGTTCTGAGTGACCCCACAGTGGGGTTACACCCCCAATAACAGAGGTAATGTTCTGAGTGACCCCACAGTGGGGTTTCACCCCCAATAACAGAGAGTAATGTTCTGAGTGACCCCACAGTGGGGTTTCACCCCCAATAACAGAGGTAATGTTCTGAGTGACCCCACAGTGGGGTTTAACCCCCAATAACAGAGGTAATGTTCTGAGTGACCCCACAGTGGGGTTTAACCCCCAATAACAGAGGTAATGCTCTGAGTGACCCCACAGTGGGGTTTCACCCCCAATAACAGAGGTAATGTTCTGAGTGACCCCACAGTGGGGTTTCACCCCCAATAACAGAGGTAATGTTCTGAGTGACCCCACAGTGGGGTTTCACCCCCAATAACAGAGGTAATGTTCTGAGTGACCCCACAGTGGGGTTTAACCCCCAATAACAGAGGTAATGCTCTGAGTGACCCCACAGTGGGGTTTCACCCCCAATAACAGAGGTAATGTTCTGAGTGACCCCACAGTGGGGTTTCTCTTTATCTGATTGAATTGG
>NW_026283191.1:0-4988 GCF_023373465.1 Oncorhynchus keta | reverse complement strand
TCATGCATGTTACATTTACATTTACATTTAAGTCATTCAGCAGACGCTCTTATCCAGAGCGACTTACAAATTGTGGTGCAAACACCTATGACAACCAGTGGAACAGCCACTTGCATCTAAATCTTGTTGGGGGGGAGAAGGGGGGAGAAGGATTACTTACCCTTGCTTACCCTATCCCTAGAGTGTTCCTTGAAGAGTGGGGTTTCAGGTGTCTCCGGAAGGTGGTGATTGACTCCGCTGTCCTGGCGTCGTGAGGGAGTTTGTTCCACCATTGGGGGCCAGAGCAGCGAACAGTTTTGACTGGGCTGAGGCGGGAACTGTACTTCCTCAGTGGTAGGGAGGGCGAGCAGGCCAGAGGTGGATGAACGCAGTGCCTTGTTTTGGGTGTAGGGCCTGATCAGAGCCTGGAGGTACTGAGGTGCCGTTCCCCTCACAGCTCCGTGGCGAGCACCATGGTCTTGTAGCGGATGCGGCTTCAACTGGAAGCCAGTGGAGAGAGCGGAGGAGCGGGGTGACGTGAGAGAACTTGGGAAGGTTGAACACCAGACGGGCTGCGGCGTTCTGGATGAGTTGTAGGGGTTTAATGGCACAGGCAGGGAGCCCAGCCAACAGCGGTTGCAGTAATCAAGACGGGAGATGACAAGTGCCTGGATTAGGACCTGCGCCGCTTCCTGTGTGGCGGCAGAATTAGGTACTCTGCGGATGTTGTAGAGCATGAACCTACAGGAACGGGACACCGCCTTGATGTTAGTTGAGAACGTCCAGGGTGTTGTCCAGGATCACGCCAAGGTTCTTAGCGCTCTGGGAGGAGGACACAATGGAGTTGTCAACCGTGATGGCGAGATCATGGAACGGGCAGTCCTTCCCCGGGAGGAAGAGGAGCTCCGTCTTGCTGAGGTTCAGCTTGAGGTGGTGATCCGTCATCCATTAGAAGCCTCCTCCTAAGTTTGTTTCACTCGCTGAGCTGGCACACTCTGCCAACCCAGATGTCTTAGCCGTGTCTGAATCCTGGCTTAGGAAAACCACCAAAAACCCTGAAATCTCCATCGCTAACTATAACATTTTCCATAAAGATCGAACTGCCAAAGGGGCGGTGTTTTGCAATCTACTGCAAAGATAATAATACAGAACTCTACGGGCTATCTAAGTCTGTACCCAAACAATTTGAGCTTCTACTTCTAAAATTTCCAGAAACAACAAGTCTCTCACTGTTTTATAAACTTGCTATAGACCTCCCTCTGCCCCCAGCTGTGCCCTCGATACCATATGTGAATTGATTGCCCCCATCTATCTTCTGAGCTTGTGCTACTAGGTGACCTAAACTGGGACATGCTTAAATACCCGGCCATCCTATAATCTAAGCTTGATGCCCTCAATCTCACACAAATGATCAATGAACCTACCAGGTACAACCCCAAATCAGTAAACACGGGCACCCTCATAGATGTCATCCTAACTAACTCATCCTCCAAATACACACTGCTGTTTTCAATCAAGATCTCAGCGATCACTGCCTCATTGCCTGCATCCGTAATGGGTCTGCGACTAAGCGACCACCCCTCATCATTGTCAAACGCTCCCTGAAACACTTCTGCGAGCAGGCCTTTCAGTAGATGATGCCTGGCGATTCTTTAAAAGTGCCTTCCTCACCATCTTAAATAAGCATGCCCTCTCAAAAAATGTAGAACTAGGAATAGATATAGTCCTTGGTTTCACTCCGGACCAGTCTGCCCTTGACCAGCACAAAAACATCCTGTGGCGTACTGCATTAGCATCGAATAGCCCTGTGATATGCCTTTTCAGGAAGTTAGGAACAAATACAGTACATAAGAAGGCAGTTAGAAAAAGCTAAGGCAAGCTTTTTCAAACAGAAATTTGCATCCTGTAGTATTAACTCAAAACGTTCTGGGACACTGTAAAGTCCATGGAGAATAAGAGCACCTCCTCCCAGCTGCCCACAGCTCTGAGGCTAGAAACACTGTCACCACCGATAAATCCACTATAATTGCTTTCCCACATGGCTACCCCTACCCGGTCAACTGCCCGGCACCCTCCACAGCAACCTGCCAAAGCCCCCACCATTTCTCCTTTACCCAAATCCAGATAGCTGATGTTCTGAAAGAGCTGCAAAATCTGGAACCCTACAAATCAGCCGGGCTAGACAATCTGGACCCTCTCTTTCTAAAATTATCTGCCTACATTTTTGCAACCACTATTTCTAGCCTGTTCAACCTCTTTCGTATCGTCTGAGATTCCCAAAGATTGGAAAGCTGCCACGGTCATCGCCCTCTTCAAATGGGTTGACACTCTAGACCCAAACTGCTACAGACCTATATCTATCCTACCCTGTCTTTCTAAGGTCTTGAAAGCCAAGTTAACAAACAGATTACTGACCATTTCGAATCCCACCATACCTTCTCCGCTATGCAATCTGGTTTCAGAGCTGGTCATGGGTGCACCTCAGCCACGCTCAAGGTTCTAAATGACATCATAACCGCCATCGATAAGAGACATTGCTGTGCAGCCGTATTCATCGACCAGGCCAAGGCTTTGACTCTGTCAATCACAACATTCTTATTGGCAGACTCGACAGCCTTGGTTTCTCAAATGATTGCCTTGCCTGGTTTACCAACTACTTCTCTGATAGAGTTCAGTGTGTCAAATCGGAGGGCCTGTTGTCTGGACCTCTGACAGTCTCTATGGGTGTGCCACAGGGTTCAATTCTTGGGCCGACTCTCTTTTCTGTATACATCAATGATGTTGCTCTTGCTGCTGGTGATTCTCTGATCCACCTCTACGCAGATCTACACCATTCTGTATACTTCTGGCCCCTCCTTGGACACTGTGTTAACTAACCTCCAGACGAGCTTCAATGCCATACAACTCTCCTTCCGTGGCCTCCAACTGCTCTTAAACGCAAGTAAAACTAAATGTATGCTATTCAATCGATCACTGCCCACACCTGCTCGCTCGTCCAGCATCACTACTCGGGACGGCTCTGACTTAGAATACGTGGACAACTACAAATACCTGGGTGTCTGGTTAGACTGTAAACTCTCCTTCCAGACTCACATTAAGCATCTCCAATCCAAAATTAAATCTAGAACCTATATCGCAACAAAGCATCCTTCACTCATGCTGCCAAGCATACCCTCGTAAAACTGACCATCCTACCGATCCTCGACTTTGGTGATGTCATCTATAAAATGGCCTCAACACTCTACTCAACAAACTGGATGCAGTCTATCACAGTGCCATCAGTTTTGTCACCAAAGCCCCATACACTACCCACCATTGCGACCTGTACGCTCTCATTGACTGGCCCTCGCTCCATACTCGTCGCCAAACCCACTGGCTACAGGTTATCTACAAGTCTCTGCTAGGTAAAGCCCCGCCTTATCTCAGCTCACTGGTCACCATAGCAGCACCCACTCGTAACACACGCTCCAGCAGGTATATCTCACTGGCCACCCCCAAAGCAAATTCCTCCTTTGGTCGTCCTTCCTTCAGTTCTCTGCTGCCCATGACTGGAACGAATTGCAAAAACCTCTGAAGCTGGAGACTCACATCTCCCTCACTAGCTTTAAGCACCAGCTGTCAGAGCAGCTCACAAATCACTGCACCTGTACATAGCCCATCTGTAAACAGCCCATCTACCTACCTCCTCCCCACACTGGGGGAGTTGCTACGCTTTATCTTGGCCAGGTCGCAGTTGCAAATGAGAACTTGCCTACTGGTCCTTCTGGTCCTTCTGTAGCTCAGTTGGTAGAGCATGGCGCTTGTAACGCCAGGGTAGTGGGTTCGATTCCCGGGACCACCCATACGTAGAATGTATGCACACATGACTGTAAGTCGCTTTGGATAAAAAGCGTCTGCTAAATGGCATATATTATTATATTATTATTATATATTATTAAATAAATGTGTTCTCAACTAGCCTACCTGGTTAAATAAAGGTGTTTTCAACTAGCCTACCTGGTTAAATCAAGGTGTTCTCAACTAGCCTACCTGGTTAAATAAAGGTGAAATAAAACACCCAATATACAAGTTATCCTAAATAACAGCTCTCTTTCAGAAAATACAAAAATAAAATAATGTATTATTTATTTTTTCTCATTAAACCAATTACATTGTATAAAAGACACGTTATGATAACAGCACATTTCTCTGTAATCTACAAGATGCTGATGGAGTCCTGATTCGAAATCACAACCCAAATCACAACAAAATCATAACCAAAATGAGTTTAGTGGTGTAATCTTCAAATGGTAGGCTGATAGTCGTCACGGAAAGCTTGAAATTAAGAAACTAGAAATGTGCAAGAAAAAAAAGGGGGGTGTCTTAATAAAAAGTAAACAAATTGACAGATGACAATGAACCTATGTTTAACGTAGATGATAAATGACACAAACAACACTAGTCACTCCTTCTCCCTGCTCTTTCTCTCATGAAGTCATAGACAGCTGAATGGTATGAAGAGGCTTTTTTCTCTCTGGCTCTGATCAGGCCCTACACCCAAACAAGGGCACTGCGTTCATCCACCTCCTGGCCTCCTCGCCTCCCTACCACTGAGGAAGTACAGTTCCCGCTCAGCCCAGTCAAAACTGTTCGCTGCTCTGGCCCCCAATGGTGGAACAAACTCCCTCACGACGCCAGGACAGCGGAGTCAATCACCACCTTCCGGAGACACCTGAAACCCCACCTCTTTAAGGAATACCTAGGATAGGATAAAGTAATCCTTCTCACCCCCCTTAAGATTTAGATCCAGTATTGTAAAGTGACTGTTCTACTGGATGTCATAAGGTGAATGCACCAATTTGTAAGTCGCTCTGGATAAGAGCGTCTGCTAAATGACTTAAATGTAAATGTAAATTAGGTTACAGTGCCACCTACTGGTTACCGATGAGAATATTAGAGCTGCAACGTGTCACTGCTTGGTGTATGTGATGTTTGCTAGGTGGAAATGTTAGGAGAAAATAGACCATTCA
>NW_026283190.1:0-6031 GCF_023373465.1 Oncorhynchus keta | reverse complement strand
CTACTGTCTCTATTCTAATTTGACAGACCAGGTAGATCTACTATCTCTATTATATTATGACATACCAGCTAGATCTACTGTCTATATTATAATATGACAGACCAGCTAGATCTACTGTCTCTAATATATTATGACAGACCAGCTAGATCTACTGTCTCTATTATATTTTGACATACCAGGTAGATCTACTGTCTCTGTTATATTATGACAGACCAGCTAGATCTACTGTCTCTGATATATTATGACAGACCTGGTAGATACACTGTCTCTATTATATTATGACAGACCAGCTAGATCTACTGTCCCTATTATATTATGACATACCAGCTAGATCTACTGTCTCTATTATAATATGACAGACCAGCTAGATCTACTGTCTCTATTATATTATGACAGACCAGCTAGATCTACTGTCTCTATTATATTTTGACATACCGGGTAGATCTACTGTCTCTGTTATATTATGACAGACCAGCTAGATCTACTGTCTCTATTATATTTTGACATACCAGGTAGATACACTGTCTCTATTATATTATGACAGACCTGGTAGATACACTGTCTCTATTATATTATGACAGACCAGCTAGATCTACTGTCCCTATTATATTATGACAGACCAGCTAGATCTACTGTCTCTATTATATTTTGACAGACCAGCTAGATCTACTGTCTCTATGTCTCTATTGTACTATGACAGACCAGCTAGATCTCCTGTCTCTATTATACTATGACAGACCAGGTAGATCTACTGTCTCTATTATATTATGACAGACCAGCTAGATCTACTGTCTCTATTATATTATGACAGACCAGCTAGATCTACTGTCTCTGTTATATTATGACAGACCTGGTAGATACACTGTCTCTATTATATTATGACAGACCAGCTAGATCTACTGTCCCTATAATATTATGACATACCAGCTAGATCTACTGTCTCTATTATAATATGACAGACCAGCTAGATCTACTGTCTCTATTATATTTTGACATACCAGGTAGATACACTGTCTCTATTATATTATGACAGACCTGGTAGATACACTGTCTCTATTATATTATGACAGACCAGCTAGATCTACTGTCCCTATTATATTATGACAGACCAGCTAGATCTACTGTCTCTATTATATTTTGACAGACCAGCTAGATCTACTGTCTCTATGTCTCTATTGTACTATGACAGACCAGCTAGATCTCCTGTCTCTATTATACTATGACAGACCAGGTAGATCTACTGTCTCTATTATATTATGACAGAACAGCTAGATCTACTGTCTCTATTATATTTTGACATACCGGGTAGATCTACTGTCTCTGTTATATTATGACAGACCAGCTAGATCTACTGTCTCTATTATATTTTGACATACCAGGTAGATCTTCTGTCTCTGTTATATTATGACAGACCAGCTAGATCTACTGTCTCTGTTATATTATGACAGACCTGGTAGATACACTGTCACTATTATATTAAAACATACCAGCTAGATCTACTGTCTCTATTCTAATTTGACAGACCAGGCAGATCTACTATCTCTATTATATTATGACATACCAGCTAGATCTACTGTCTATATTATAATATGACAGACCAGCTAGATCTACTGTCTCTAATATATTGGCGACAGACCAGCTAGATCTACTGTCTCTATTATATTTGACATACCAGGTAGATCTACTGTCTCTGTTATATTATGACAGACCAGCTAGATCTACTGTCTCTGATATATTATGACAGACCTGGTAGATACACTGTCTCTATTATATTATGACAGACCAGCTAGATCTACTGTCCCTATTATATTATGACATACCAGCTAGATCTACTGTCTCTATTATAATATGACAGACCAGCTAGATCTACTGTCTCTATTATATTATGACAGACCAGCTAGATCTACTGTCTCTATTATATTTTGACATACCGGGTAGATCTACTGTCTCTGTTATATTATGACAGACCAGCTAGATCTACTGTCTCTATTATATTTTGACATACCAGGTAGATACACTGTCTCTATTATATTATGACAGACCTGGTAGATACACTGTCTCTATTATATTATGACAGACCAGCTAGATCTACTGTCCCTATTATATTATGACAGACCAGCTAGATCTACTGTCTCTATTATATTTTGACAGACCAGCTAGATCTACTGTCTCTATGTCTCTATTGTACTATGACAGACCAGCTAGATCTCCTGTCTCTATTATACTATGACAGACCAGGTAGATCTACTGTCTCTATTATATTATGACAGACCAGCTAGATCTACTGTCTCTATTATATTATGACAGACCAGCTAGATCTACTGTCTCTGTTATATTATGACAGACCTGGTAGATACACTGTCTCTATTATATTATGACAGACCAGCTCTACTGTCCCTATAATATTATGACATACCAGCTAGATCTACTGTCTCTATTATTATAATATGACAGACCAGCTAGATCTACTGTCTCTATTATATTTTGACAGAACAGCTAGATACACTGTCCCCCCATTATATTTGACAGACCTGGTAGATCTACTGTCTCCTATTATATTATGACAGACCAGCTAGATCTACTGTCCCTATTATATTATGACAGACCTGGTAGATCTACTGTCTCTATTATATTATGACAGACCAGCTCAGATCTACTGTCTCTATTATATTATGACAGACCAGCTAGATCTACTGTCTCTATTATACTTTGACAGACCAGCCAGATCTACTGTCTCTATTATATTATGACAGAACAGCTAGATCTACTGTCTCTATTATATTTTGACATACCGGGTAGATCTACTGTCTCTGTTATATTATGACAGACCAGCTAGATCTACTGTCTCTGTTATATTATGACAGACCAGGTAGATACACTGTCTCTATTATATTATGACAGACCAGCTAGATCTACTGTCCCTATTATATTATGACAGACCAGGTAGATCTACTGTCTCTATTATATTATGACAGACCAGCTAGATCTACTGTCTCTATTATATTTTGACATACCAGCTAGATCTACTGTCTCTATTATATTATGACAGACCAGCTTGATCTACTGTCTCTATTATATTATGACAGAACAGCTAGATCTACTGTCTCTATGTCTATATTGTACTATGACGGACCAGCTAGATCTACTGTCTCTATTATACTATGACAGACCAGGTAGATCTACTGTCTCTATTATATTATGACAGACCAGCTAGATCTACTGTCTCTATTCTATTATGACAGACCAGGTTAAATCTACAATCTCTATTATATTATGACAGACCAGCTAGATCTACTGTCTCTATTATACTTTGACAGACCAGGTAGATCTACTGTCTCTATTATATTATGACAGACCAGCTAGATCTACTGTCTCTATTATATTATGACAGACCAGCCAGATCTACTGTCTCTATTATATTTGACAGACCAGCTAGATCTACTGTCTCTATTATATTATGACAGACCAGCTAGATCTACTGTGTCTATTATATTGGCGACAGACCAGCTAGATCTACTGTCTCTATTATATTATGACAGACCAGGTAGATCTACTGTTTCTATTATATTATGACAGACCAGCTAGATCTACTGTCTCTATTATATTTGACAGACCAGCTAGATCTACTGTCTCTATTATATTATGACAGACCAGCTAGATCTACTGTCTCTATTATATTTTGACATACCAGGTAGATTGTCTCTGTTATATTATGACAGACCAGCTAGATCTACTGTCTCTGTTATATTATGACAGACCAGGTAGATACACTGTCACTATTATATTAAAACATACCAGCTAGATCTACTGTCTCTATTATATTTGACAGACCAGGTAGATCTACTGTCTCTATTATATTATGACATACCAGCTAGATCTACTGTCTCTATTATAATATGACAGACCAGCTAGATCTACTGTCTCTAATATATTATGACAGACCAGCTAGATCTACTGTCTCTATTATATTTTGACATACCAGGTAGATCTACTGTCTCTGTTATATTATGACAGACCAGCTAGATCTACTGTCTCTGATATATTATGACAGACCAGCTAGATACACTGTCTCTATTATATTACTATGACAGACCAGCTAGATCTACTGTCCCTATTATATTATGACATACCAGCTAGATCTACTGTCTCTATTATAATATGACAGACCAGCTAGATCTACTGTCTCTATTATATTATGACAGACCAGCTAGATCTACTGTCTCTATTATATTTTGACAGACCTGCAGATCTACTGTCTCTGTTATATTATGACAGACCAGCTAGATCTACTGTCTCTATTATATATTTGACATACCAGGTAGATACACTGTCTCTATTATATTATGACAGACCTGGTAGATACACTGTCTCTATTATATTATGACAGACCAGCTAGATCTACTGTCCCTATTATATTATGACAGACCAGCTAGATCTACTGTCTCTATTATATTTGACAGACCAGCTAGATCTACTGTCTCTATGTCTCTATTGTACTATGACAGACCAGCTAGATCTCCTGTCTCTATTATACTATGACAGACCAGGTAGATCTACTGTCTCTATTATATTATGACAGACCAGCTTGATCTACTGTCTCTATTATATTATGACAGACCAGCTAGATCTACTGTCTCTGTTATATTATGACAGACCTGGTGGATACACTGTCTCTATTATATTATGACAGACCAGCTAGATCTACTGTCCCTATAATATTATGACATACCAGCTAGATCTACTGTCTCTATTATAATATGACAGACCAGCTAGATCTACTGTCTCTATTATATTATGACAGAACAGCTAGATCTACTGTCTCTATTATATTTTGACATACCGGGTAGATCTACTGTCTCTGTTATATTATGACAGACCAGCTAGATCTACTGTCTCTGTTATATTATGACAGACCTGGTAGATACACTGTCTCTATTATATTATGACAGACCAGCTAGATCTACTGTCCCTATTATATTATGACAGACCAGCTAGATCTACTGTCTCTATTATGTTTTGACAGACCAGCTAGATCTACTGTCTCTATTATATTATGACAGACCAGCTTGATCTACTGTCTCTATTATATTATGACAGACCAGCTTGATCTACTGTCTCTATTATATTATGACAGACCAGCTAGATCTACTGTCTCTATGTCTCTATTGTACTATGACGGACCAGCTAGATCTACTGTCTCTATTATACTATGACCGACCAGGTAGATCTACTGTCTCTATTATATTATGACAGACCAGCTAGATCTACTGTCTCTATTCTATTATGACAGACCAGGTTAAACTACAATCTCTATTATATTTTGACAGACCAGCTAGATCTACTGTCTCTATTATATTATGACAGACCAGCTTGATCTACTGTCTATATTATGACAGACCAGCTAGATCTACTGTCTCTATGTCTCTATTGTACTATGACGGACCAGCTAGATCTACTGTCTCTATTATACTATGACAGACCAGGTAGATCTACTGTCTCTATTATATTATGACAGACAAGCTATATTTATGACAGACCTGGTAGATACACTGTCTCTATTATATTATGACAGACCAGCTAGATCTACTGTCCCTATAATATTATGACATACCAGCTAGATCTACTGTCTCTATTATAATATGACAGACCAGCTAGATCTACTGTCTCTATTATATTATGACAGACCAGCTAGATCTACTGTCTCTATTATATTTTGACATACCGGGTAGATCTACTGTCTCTGTTATATTATGACAGACCAGCTATATCTACTGTCTCTGTTATATTATGACAGACCAGGTAGATCTACTGTCTCTATTATATTATGACAGACAAGCTAGATCTACTGTCTCTATTATATTATGACAGACCAGCTAGATCTACTGTCTCTGTTATATTATGACAGACAAGCTAGATCTACTGTCTCTATTATATTATGACAGACCAGCTAGATCTACTGTCTCTGTTATATTATGACAGACCTGGTAGATACACTGTCTCTATTATATTACTGACAGACCAGCTAGATCTA
>NW_026283189.1:0-2909 GCF_023373465.1 Oncorhynchus keta | reverse complement strand
ATGCGTGCATGGAAAATATTGGGATTTTTTATTTCAGCTCAGGAAACATGGGACCAACACTTCACATGTTGCGATTCTATTTTTGTTTCCAGTGTACAGAGTATAGGCCAAATGCCAGGCATGATCGACAAGTATAATGTAGGATAATAATTAACATTTTACGTCCAAGGCAGCGATTGTGTCGGCAAAGGCCTTTGAGGCATGTCTTCTTTGTTTCAAAGAAGCTTCTGGCCAAAAATCCAACCATAATGATTTAGGCAATTATATAAACACTTCCTCCTATGCCCATTGAGACCAGCATTTATCTCATGTTTTATTGGTTTTCAAATCAATTTTCTTTCATTGTCCAGTAGCCAAAGGCACAATCCTAGTCATATTAGCAACACATGCTAGTTGATGACAATCCTAGTCAAATTATCAACCCATGCTAGTTGTTGCATCTTTAGATCTCCCCCTCCAAGATGTTTAACTGATATTTTCATATAGGTCACATGAAAGCACTGGCACTCCTGCCACGAGCACTACTGCTGCACTTTTAATGTGAATAAATAATAGTTTATCAACATTAAGCTAAACATCTTCAGCTGTTGCATGAGCTTCATTGCTTTTCGCTTTTTTCTTTAATGTGCAGTGGTTTTATGAATTTGGGATTTATCATCCGACGACTGTCCCGAGTCTGTTTAGAATATTTATTTCTCGCACAGAATGACACGTTTCTATGGAGGATAGAACATTGGCAAAGACTAATGATTTTGCTGTCCGTTTACTCAAATCAAATCACATTTTATTTGTCACATACACATGGTTTAGCAGATGTTAATGAAAGTGTAGCGAAATGCATGTGCTTCTAGTTCCGACAATGCAGTAATAACCAACAAGCAATCTAATTTAACAATTTCACAACAACTACCTTATACACACAAGTGTAAAGGAATGAAGAATATGTATATAAAAATATATGAATGAGTGATGGTACAGAACAGCATTCGCACTTCGCTCTGCAGGTTGTATAACTTTTTTCATTACATTTCATTATAGTACAACGGTTGATTTGTCTAATCTTAGCAATTCTTCTTAGCTAGCTACATAGCCGTCCTTGTATCAGAGATAATTGCATAATTATCGTATTTCGTCGCCCTAACGTAGCCTTCACTGCTATTCGCCCAGGAGCTAGCAACGCTAGCTAACGCACACAGATTAGCATCACTGTAGTGCTATTCACTCAACTGTACGACTTGATTAGTTTACTGTTAGCTAGCTACATAATCTTAGCCATTCTTCTTAGCTAGCTACATAGCCGTCCTTGTATCAGAGATAATTGCATAATTATCGTATTTCGTATTTCGTCGCCCTAACGTAGCCTTCACTGCTATTCGCCCAGGAGCTAGCAACGCTAGCTAACGCACACAGATTAGCATCACTGTAGTGCTATTCACTCAACTGTACGACTTGATTAGTTCAGTGTTAGCTAGCTACATAGCTGTCTTTGTTTCCAAGATAATTGTGTAGTTTAGTGTGTGTAGCCTTGGAGTGATTATCTTAATTCACTGAGGTTCGCTAGCCAGCTATTTGTCGTCCTTAACGTAGGAGACTCTGCTAGCTAGCCAACAGCTAACAGCTAACAGCTAGCCAACGTCTACTGAATAGAACTCAACAACCCGGTCGCATTCACAGGTAGTATCACATTTTCATTTCATTACAGTACAACGGTTTGATTTGTTTGATCGTAGCTAGCTACATAGCTAGCTACATAGCCGTCTTTGTTTCAAAGATAATTGTGTAGTCTAGACCGATTTCCTAGGTTAGCTAGCCAGCTATTGTCGTTTTAACTCAACGTAACGTAAACAACACTGCTAGCTAGCCAGCTAGCCCCCGAATAGCAGCACTGTAGAAATTATTACACTCAACGGAACGACTTGATTAGTGTAGTGTCAACAACGCAGCTACTGCCAGCTAGCCTACTTTAGCAGTACTGTATCATTTTAATCATTTTAGTCAATAAGATTCTTGCTACGTAAGCTTAACTTTCTGAACATTCGAGACGTGTAGTCCGCTTGTCATTCCAATTTCCTTGCATTAGCGTAGCCTTTTCTGTAGCCTGTCAACTATGTGTCTGTCTATCCCTGTTCTCTCCTCTCTGCACAGACCATACAAACGCTCCACACCGCGTGGGCCGCGACCACCCTAACCTGGTGGTCCCAGCGCGTACGACCCACGTGGAGTTCCAGGTCTCTGGTAGCCTCTGGAACTGCCAATCTGCGGCCAACAAGGCAGAGTTCATCTCAGCCTATGCCTCCCTCCAGTCCCTTGACTTCTTGGCACTGACGGAAACATGGATCACCACAGATAACACTGCTACTCCTACTGCTCTCTCCTCGTCCGCCCACGTGTTCTCGCACACCCCGAGAGCTTCTGGTCAGCGGGGTGGTGGCACCGGGATCCTCATCTCTCCCAAGTGGTCTTTCTCTCTTTCTCCCCTTACCCATCTGTCTATTGCCTCCTTTGAATTCCATGTTGTCACAGTTACCAGCCCTTTCAAGCTTAACATCCTTATCATTTATCGCTCTCCAGGTTCCCTTTGAGAGTTCATCAATGAGCTTGATGCCTTTGATAAGCTCCTTTCCTGAGGACGGCTCACCTTTCACAGTTCTGGGCGACTTTTAACCTCCCCACGTCTACCTTTGACTCATTCCTCTCTGCCTCCTTCTTTCCACTCCTCTCCTCTTTGACCTCACCCTCTCACCCTCCCCTACTCACAAGGCAGGGTAATACGCTTTGACCTCATCTACTAGATGCTGTTCTTCCACTAACCTCATTGCAACTCCTCCAAGTCTCCGACCACTACCTGTATCCTTTTTCTCTCGCTCTCATCCAACACTTCCCACACTGCCCCTACTGATGGTATCGCG
>NW_026283188.1:0-48218 GCF_023373465.1 Oncorhynchus keta | reverse complement strand
GGAGAATGGAGGAGAGAGAAGAATGGAGGGAGAGAAGAATGGAGGGAAAATGAGGGAGAGAGAATGGAGGGACAATGGGAGGAGAATGGAGGGTGAATGGAGGTAGAATGGAGGGATTGTGGAGAGAGAATGAGAGAGAATGTAGGGAGAATGGAGAGAGAATGAAAGGAGAATCGAGTGAGAATGGAGGAATTATGGAGGATTATGGAGGGAGAATGGAGGATTATGGAGGAATTATGGAGGGAGAATGGAGGGGAGAATGGAGGGATTATGGAGGATCATGAGTGAGAATGGAGAAGAATGGAGGGAGAATGGTGAGAATGGAGGGAGAATGGAGGGAGAATGGAGGAGAATGGAGGGAGAATGGAGGGAGAATGGAGTGAGAATGAGAGGGAGAATGGAGAGAGAGAGAGAATGGAGGGAGATTGGAGGAAGAGAGAGAATGGAGGGATAATGGAGGAGAGAGAGAATGAGAGGGAGAATGGAGGAGAGAGAATGGAGGAGAATGGAGGCAGATTATGGAGAGAGAATGGAGGGAGAATGAGGAGAGAGAATGGAGGGACAATGGGGGAGAATGGAGGTGAATGGAGGTAGAATGGAGGGATTGATGGAGAGAGAATGAAGAGAGAATGTGAGGAGAATGGAGAGAGAATGAAAGGAGAATGGAGCGAGAATGGAGTGGAATTATGGAGGGAGAATGGAGGGATTATGGAGGAATTAGTGGAGGAGAATGGAGGGAGAATGGAAAGAGAATGGAGGGGAATGGTGAGAATGGAGGGAGAATGGAGGGAGAATGGAAAGAGAATGGAGGGAATGGTGAGAATGGAGGAGAGAATGGAGGGAGAATGGAGGGAGAATGGAGGGAGAATGGAGGGAGAATGGAGTGAGAATGGAGGGAGAATGGAGGAGAATGGAGCGAGAATGGAGGGAGAATGGAGGGAGAATGGAGTGAGAATGGAGGGAGAATGGAGTGAGAATGGAGGGAGAATGGAGTGAGAATGGAGGGAGAATGGAAGGAGAGAGAGAATGGAGGAGAGATTGGAGGAAGAGAGAATGGAGCGGAGAATGGAGAGAGAGAGAGAATGTAGGGAGAATGGAGAGAGAATGAAAGGAGAATGGAGTGAGAATGGAGGAATTATGGAGGGATTCATGGAGGAGAATGGAGGGATTATGGAGGAATTATGGAGGGAGAATGGAGGGAGAATGGAGGGATCATGGAGGAATTATGGAGGGAGAATGGAGGGAGAATGGAGGGATTATGGAGTGAGAATGGAAAGAGAATGGAGGGAGAATGGAGGGAGAATGGAGTGAGAATGCAGGGAGAATGGAGGGAGAATGGAGTGAGAATGGAGGGAAGAATGGAGGAGAGAGAATGGAGGAGAGATTGGAGGGAGAGAGAGAATGGAGGGATAATGGAGGGAGAGAGAGAATGGAGGGAGAATGGAGGGAGAGAGAATGGAGGGAGAATGGAGGTAGATTATGGAGAGAGAATGGAGGGAGAAATGAGGGAGAGAGAATGGAGGGACAATGAGGGAGAATGGAGGGTGAATGGAGGTAGAAATGGAGGGATTGTGGAGAGAGAATGAGAGAGAATGTAGGGAGAATGGAGAGAGAATGAAAGGAGAATGGAGCGAGAATCGGAGGAATTATGGAGGGAGAATGGAGAAGGATTATGGAGGAATTATGAGAGGGAGAATGGAGGGAGAATGGAAAGAGAATGGAGGGAATGGGTGAGAATGGAGGGAGAATGGAGGGAGAATGGAAAGAAGAATGGAGGAGGGAATGGTGAGAATGGAGGGAGAATGGAGGGAGAATGGAAGGAGAATGGAGGGAGAATGGAGGGAGAAATGGAGTGAGAATGGAGGGAGAATGGAGGGAGAATGGAGCGAGAATGGAGAGAGAATGGAGGGAGAATGGGTGAGAATGGAGGGAGAATGGAGTGAGAAATGGAGGAGAATCGGATGAGAATGGAGGAGAATGGAGGGAGAGAGAGAATGGAGGAGATTGGAGGAGAGAGAGAGAATCGAGGGAGAATCGGAGGGAGAGAGAATGGAGGGAGAATGGAGGTAGATTATGGAGAGAGAATGGAGGGAGAATGGAGTGAGAATGGAGGAGAATGGAGAAAGTTAGGTGTGATAGTATTTTGATTTAACCAGAAAAAATATCCTTTAAATTAGAAACCTTTTCTTGGAGTGGAACCTGGTGCTTGCTTAAGCGCTTCCATCCCGGTCCCTGTCCTTATCTGGGCTCAAACCAGGGATCCTCTGTCTCGGAAACACACATGACCACTCGCTTGACAATGTCTTATCCAGTCACGCTATAGAAAAGGTATCAGTTTTAAAGAATAAGTTGGGGAATGAGGTTACGAAGCTAACTCCTTTACATGGCACCCAAAACTACACAGAATACAGTATACACTGGTACAGGGATTTCAAATGTTATTGACACGGTTTGGCAATGATAGAAGAGCAGGTCAAGTAAACATGCGTACTGATTGTGAAGAGATTACTGAGAGAAAAAGTGACATGAAATCATCAATGATAGTGACAGAATGAGGTAATGTTAAAAGAGAAGAGAGAGAGAAGAGAGAGAGAGAAGCAAGAGAGGAGAGAGAGAGGAGAGAGAGAGAGAGAGGTGAGGGAAAGAGAGAGGGTGAGAGAGAGGAGGAGAGAGAAGGAGGAAGAGAGAGGGGGAGATAGGGGGAGAGAGAGATAGAGAGAAGAGAGATAGAGAGAAGAAAGCAAGAGATGGGGAGAGAGAGACAGAGAGAGAGAGAGGGAGAGATAGAGACAGAGAGAGAGAGAGAGAGAGAGAGAGACAGAGGGAGAGAGAGAGAGGGAGAGAGAGAGCAGAGATGAGAGAGAGAGAGAGAGAGAGAGAGAGAGAGAGAGAGAGAGAGAGAGAGAGAGAGAGAGAGAGAAGAAGAGAAAGCAGAGATGGGAGAAGAGAGACACAGAGAGAGAGAGAGAGGTAGAGACAGAGAGGAGAGAGAGAGAAGAGAGACAGAGACAGAGACAGAGACAGAGACAGAGACAGAGACAGAGACAGAGACAGAGACAGACAGAGACAGAGACAGAGACAGAGACAGAGACAGAGAGAGACAAGAAGTGATGAACAACAACTCTGTTCATTCAGAATAGAAAAAAAGTATCTTTGCGCCTCAAGTTAATACGTTGACTCTAGCTAGCTACACAACAAAGACCTAGCCAGCAGAATAACAAGCCAGCCAGAAGAAACGAGCTAGAACAAACCTAGCAAGGGGAGTTAATACAACTACATCAAACGACCAAACTGAGTGAGTAAACCAAAAAGGACCACGGACTCTAAATTTAAACATATCTTCTTCTTTTTTTGTGTGAGGATTTGTCACTCTTTTTCCTGGTTTTTGAACTAAATTAGCGCTTGCTAGCAACAGCAGCAGACAGACAAACTGGTTGCCATGGCAACAGGGCAGCAGAACAGAGCCCACAGGCACCATGTCCCCACTCATCCTCAGCGCTGAATCCGTTCTCTACCCTAAAGAGGCCAAAAATGACACAACGAGGAAAGCTTTTAAACAGAAACTAATAAAGGGGAGGCCAGAAACCCTTTTTGTAGACCTCTACAGAAACGGTGATGTGAGTAATCTCATCTTCCTCACTGACCAGCTAAATGCCTGGCGCTCAGCAGTCTGCTCTCACTACCCATCCGTAAAGACAGAGGGAATCTGTAATGGGGGGAAGCTGAAAGTCAAAGAGACAGACGACCCTGATAGCACCATGATAACAATCAACCTCTACAAGACTGGGACTGTCATGGTGCAAGGAAACATTAGGCTGTTTGAAACAGACTTTCAGACCGTTAAGGAGAGAGCAGAGAGAGAGAAGGACACCACCAGTGACATGCCCTCCTACAAGACAAACTCCACCAGCACCACCCTCACCCCTACTCTCCCCACCCAAAAAGGCACATCCAGCACCACCCTAGCCCCTACTCTCCCCACCTAAAAAGGCACATCCTGCACCACCCTCACCCCTACTCCTCCCACCTAAAAAGGCACATCCTGCACCACCCTCACCCCTACTCCTCCCACCTAAAAAGGCACATCCTGCACAACCCTCGCCCCTACTCTCCCCACCCAAAAAGGCACATCCTGCACAACCCTCGCCCCTACTCTCCCCACCCAAAAAGGCACATCCAGCACCTCTTTTCCCACCATAGTGGAGGACACGCCCCAGGAGGAGAGCGACCCCCTCAGTGCAGAGCAGGCTCAGGTCCTCCTCACCACCATGACTGCCATGAGGGATGAGTTCACCAGACTGGAGGGGGAGGTGGCCCTCCTCACCACCATGGCTGTCATGAGGGATGAGTTCACCAGACTGGAGGGGGAGGTGGTCCTCCTCACCACCATGGCTGTCATGAGGGATGAGTTCACCAGACTGGAGGGGGAGGTGGCCGTCCTCACCACCATGGCTGTCATGAGGGATGAGTTCACCAGACTGGAGGGGGAGGTGGTCCTCCTCACCACCATGGCTGTCATGAGGGATGAGTTCACCAGACTGGAGGGGAAGGGGGTCCTCCTCACCACCATGACTGATATGAGGGATGAGTTCACCAGACTGGAGGGGTCCTCCTCACCACCATGGCTGCCATACGGTATGGTGAGTGCCACTACAGTATGGTAGAGTACCACTACGGTATGGTGAGTACCACTACGGTATGGTGAGTACCATTACAGTATGGTGAGTACTACTGCAATATGGTGAGTACCACTGCAGTATGGTGAGTACCACTATAGTATGGTGAGTACCACTACGGTATGGTGAGTACCACTACAATATGGTGAGTACCACTACAGTATGGAGAGTACCACTACAGTATGGAGAGCACTGTATGGTGAGTACCACTGCGGTATGGTGAGTACCACTATGATATGGTGAGTACCACTACGGTATGAGTGAGTACAACTACAATATGGTGAGTACCACTACAGTATGGAAGTATCACTACAGTATGGTGAGTACCACTACAGTATGGGTGAGTACCACTACGGTATGGTGAGTACCACTACGGTATGGTGAGTACCACTACAGTATGGTGAGTACCACTACGGTATGGTGAGTACCACTACAGTATGGTGAGCACCACTACGGTATGGTGAGTACCACTACAGTATGGTGAGTACCACTACTGTATGGTGAGTACCACTAAGGTATGGTGAGTACCACTACGGTATGGTGAGTACCATTACAGTATGGTGAGTACCACTATGGTATGGTGAGTACCACTACGGTATGGTGAGTACCACTACAGTATGGTGAGTACCATTACGGTATGGTGAGTACCACTACGGTATGTTGAGTACCACTACGGTATGGTGAGTACCATTACAGTATGGTGAGTACCACTACGGTATGATGAGTACCACTACGGTATGGTGAGTACCACTACAGTATGGTGAGTACCATTACGGTATGGTGAGTACCACTACGGTATGGTGAGTACCATTACAGTATGGTGAGTACCACTACAGTATGGTGGGTACCATTACAGTATGGTGAGTACCACTACGGTATGGTGAGTACCACTACAGTATGGTGAGTACCCATTACGCTATGGTTAGTACCACTACGGTACTGGTGAGTACCACTACGGTATGGTGAGTACCACTACAGTATGGTGAGTACCATTACGGTATGGTGAGTACCACTACAGTATGGTGAGTACCACTACGGTATAGTGAGTACCATTACAGTATGGTGAGTATCACTGTGGTATGGTGAGTACCACTACAGTATGGTGAGTACCACTACGGTATGGTGAGTACCACTGTAGTATGGTGAGTATCACTGTGGTATGGTGAGTACCACTACAGTATGGTGAGTACCACTACGGTATGGTGAGTACCACTACGGTATGGTGAGTACCACTACAGTATGGTGAGTACCATTACGGTATGGTGAGTACCACTACGGTATGGTGAGTGCCACTACAACATGGTGAGTACCACTACAGTATGGAGAGTACCACTACAGTATGGAGAGCACTGCATGGTGAGTACCACTGCGGTATGGTGAGTACCACTACGGTATGGTGAGTACCACTACAGTATGGTGAGTAGCACTACAGTATGGTGAGTACCACTACGGGATGGTGAGTACCACTACCGTATGGTGAGTGCCACTACGGTATGGTGAGTACCACTACGGTATGGTGAGTACCACTACGGTATGGTGAGTACCATTACAGTATGGTGAGTACCACTACAGTATGGTGAGTACCACTACGGTACGGTGAAGTACCACTACGGTACGGTGAGTACCTCTGCGGTATGGTGGTACCATTACGGTATGGTGAGTACCACTACAGTATGGTGAGTACCATTACGTTATGGTGAGTACCACTACGGTAATGGGGAGTACCACTACGGTATGGTGAGTACCATTACAGTATGGTGAGTACCACTACGGTATGGTGAGTACCACTACGGTATGGTGAGTACCATTACGGTATGAGTGAGTACCACTGCAGTATGGTGAGTACCACTACAGTATGGTGAGTACCACTACGGTATGGTGAGTACCATTACAGTATGGTGAGTACTACTGCAGTATGGTGAGTACCACTGCAGTATGGTGAGTACCACTATAGTATGGTGAGTACCACTACGGTATGAGTGAAGTACCACTACAATATGGTGAGTACCACTACAGTATGGAGAGTACCACTACAGTATGGAGAGCACTTTACGGTGAGTACCACTGCGGTATGGTGAGTACCACTGTAGTATGGTGAGTACCACTGTGGTATGGTGTGTACCACTATGATATGGTGAGTACCACTACGGTATGGTGAGTACAACTACAATATGGTGAGTACCACTACAGTATGGAGAGTATCACTACAGTATGGAGAGCACTGTATGGTGAGTACCACTGCGGTATGGTGAGTACCACTACGGTATGGTGAGTACCACTACGGTATGGTGAGTACCACTACGGTATGGTGAGTGCCAGTACAACATGGTGAGTACCACTACAGTATGGAGAGTACCACTACAGTATGGAGAGCACTGCATGGTGAGTACCACTGCGGTATGGTGAGTACCCACTACGGTATGGTGATTACCACTACAGTATGGTGAGTAGCACTACAGTATGGTGAGTACCACTACGGGATGGTGAGTACCACTACCGTATGGTGAGTGCCACTACGGTATGGTGAGTACCACTACGGTATGGTGAGTACCACTACGGCATGGTGAGTACCATTACAGTATGGTGAGTACCACTACAGTATGGTGAGTACCACTACGGTGCGTGTGAGTACCACTACAGTACGGTGAGTACCTCTGCGGTATGGTGAGTACCACTACGGTATGAGTGAGTACTACTACAGTATGGTGAGTACCATTACGGTATGGTGAGTACCACTACAGTATGGTGAGTACCACTACGGTATGGTGAGTACCATTACGTTATGGTGAGTACCACTACGGTATGGGGAGTACCACTACGGTATGGTGAGTACCATTACAGTATGGTGAGTACCACTACGGTATGGTGAGTACCACTACGGTATGGTGAGTACCATTACGGTATGGTGAGTACCACTGCAGTATGGTGAGTACCACTACAGTATGGTGAGTACCACTACGGTATGGTGAGTACCATTACAGTATGGTGAGTACTACTGCAGTATGGTGAGTACCACTGCAGTATGGTGAGTACCACTATGGTATGGTGAGTACCACTACGGTATGGTGAGTACCACTACAATATGGTGAGTACCACTACAGTATGGAGAGTACCACTACAGTATGGAGAGCACTTTATGGTGAGTACCACTGCGGTATGGTGAGTACCACTGTAGTATGGTGAGTACCACTGTGTATGGTGTGTACCACTATGATATGGTGAGTACCACTACGGTATGGTGAGTACAACTACAATATGGTGAGTACCACTACAGTATGGAGAGTATCACTACAGTATGGAGAGTGCACTGTATGGTGAGTACCACTGCGGTGCTGCAGGAGTACCACTTACGGTATGGTGAGTACCATCATTGCATGGTGAGTACCACTACAGTATGGTGAGTACTAGTCACAGTATGGTGAGTACCACTACAGTATGGTGAGTATCACTACAGCATGGAGAGCACTGTATGGTGAGTACCACTGCGGCATGGGTGAGTACCACACGGCACGGAGTACCACTACGGCATGGTGAGTACCACTACAGTATGGTGAGTACCACTACAGTATGGTGAGTACCATTACAGTATGGTGAGTACCACTACGGTATGGTGATACCATTACGGTATGGTGAGTACCACTATAGTATGGTGAGTACCACTACGGTACATGGTGAGTACCACTACGGTATGAGTGAGTACCACTACGGTATGGTGAGTACCACTGCGGTATGGGTGAGTACCACTGCAGTATGGTGAGTACCACTGTAGTATGGTGAGTACCACTGTGGTATGGTGTGTACCACTATGATATGGTGAGTACCACGATGGTATGAGTGAGTACCACTGCAATATGGTGAGTACCACTACAGTATGGAGAGTACCATTACAGTATAGTGAGTACTACTGCAGTATGGTGAGTACCACTGCAGTATGGTGAGTACTACTGCAGTATGGGTGAGTACCACTGCAGTATGGTGTGAGTACCACTGTAGTATGGTGAGTACCACTGTGGTATGGTGTGTACCACTATGATATGGTGAGTACCACTACGGTATGGTGAGTACCACTACAATAATGTGAGTACCACTACAGTATGGAGTATCACTACAGTATGGAGAGCACTGTATGGTGAGTACCACTGCGGTATGGTAGGTACCACTACGGTATGGTGAGTACCACTACGGTATGGTGAGTACCATTACAGTATGGTGAGTACCACTGCAGTAATGGTGAGTACCACTACGGGATGGTGAGTACCACTACCGTATGGTGAGTACCACTACGGTATGGTGAGTACCACTATGGTATGGTGAGTACCACTACAGTATGGTGAGTACCACTACAGTATGGTGAGTACCACTACGGTATGGGTGAGTACCACTACGGTATGGGTGAGTACCATTACAGTATGGTGAGTACTACTGCAGTATGGTGAGTACCACTGCAGTATGGTGAGAACCACTCACGGTATGGTGAGTACCACTACAGTATGGTGAGTACTACAGTATGGGTGAGTACCATTGCGGGATGGTGAGTACCACTACGGTATGGTGAGTACCATTACAGTATGGTGAGTACTACTGCAGTATGGGTGAGTACCACTGCAGTATGGTGAGTACTACTGCAGTATGGTGAGTACCACTGCAGTATGGTGAGTACCACTGTAGTATGGTGAGTACCACTGTGGTATGGGTGAGTACCTCTACGGTATGGGTGAGTACCACTACGGTATGGTGAGTACCATTACAGTATGGTGAGTACCACTACAGTATGGTGAGTACCACTACGGGATGGTGAGTACCACTACCGTATGGGTGAGTACCACTACGGTATGGTGAGTACCACTGTGTTATGGTGAGTACCACTACGGTATGGTGATGACCATTACAGTATGGTGAGTACCATTACAGCATGGTGAGTACCACTACAGTATGGTGAGTACCACTACGGGATGGGTGAGTACCACTGCGGTGGTGATGACCATTACCGTATGGTGAGTACCACTACGGTATGGTGAGTACCACTACAGTACGGTGAGTACCATTACAGTATGCTGAGTACCACTACGGTATATGTGAGTACCACTACGGTATGGTGAGTACCATTACAGTATGGTGATGACCATTACAGTATGGTGAGTACCACTACGGTATAGCAGTACCACTACGGTATGGTGATGACCATTACAGTATGGTGAGTACCACTACGGTATGGTGAGTACCACTACAGTATGGTGAGTACCACTATAGTATGGGTGAGTACCACTATAGTATGGTGAGCACCACTACGGTATGGTGAGTACCATTACAGTATGGTGATGACCATTACAGTATGGTGAGTACCACTACGGTATGGTGAGTACCATTACGGTATGGTGAGTACCACTACAGTATGGTGAGTACCACTACGGTATGGTGAGTACCACTACGGTATGGGTGAGTACCACTACAGTACGGTGAGTACCATTACAGTATGCTGAGTACCACTGGTATAGTGAGTACCACTACGGTATGGTGATGACCATTAAAGTATGGTGAGTACCACTACGGTATGGTGTGTATCCACTACAGTATGGTGAGTACCACTACAGTATGGTGAGTACCATTACAGTATGGTGAGTACCACTACGGTATGGGAGTACCATTACAGTATGGTGAGTACCATTACAGTATGGTGAGTACCACTACGGTATAGTGAGTACCACTACGGTATGGTGATGACCATTACAGTATGGTGAGTACCATTACAGTATGGTGAGTACCACTACGGTATAGTGAGTACCACTACGGTATGGTGATGACCATTACAGTATGGTGAGTACCACTACGGTATGGTGAGTACCATTACAGTATGGTGAGTACCACTACGGTATGGTGAGTACCACTACGGTATGGTGAGTACCACTACAGTACGGTGAGTACCATTACAGTATGCTGAGTACCACTACGGTATAGTGAGTACCACTACGGTATGGTGATGACCATTAAAGTATGGTGAGTACCACTACGGTATGGTGTGTACCACTACGGTATGGGTGAGTACCACTACAGTATGGTGAGTACCATTACAGTATGGTGAGTACCACTACGGTATGGTGAGTACCACTACAGTATGGTGAGTACCATTACAGTATGGTGAGTACCACTATGGTATGGTGAGTACCATTACAGTATGGTGATGACCATTACAGTATGGCGAGTACCACTACGGTATAGTGAGTACCACTACGGTATGGTGATGACCATTACAGTATGGTGAGTACCACTACGGTATGGTGTGTACCATTACGGTATGGTGAGTACCACTACAGTATGGTGAGTACCACTACGGTATGGGTGAGTACCACTATAGTATGGTGAGCACCACTATAGTATAGTGAGCACCACTACGGTATGGTGAGTACCATTACAGTATGGTGAGTACCACTACGGTATGGTGAGTACCATTACGGTATGGTGAGTACCACTACAGTATGGTGAGTACCACTACGGTATGGTGAGTACCACTACAGTATGGTGAGTACCACTACGGTATGGTAGTACCGCTACGGTATGGTGAGTACCACTACAGTACGGTGAGTACCATTACAGTATGCTGAGTACCACTACGGTATAGTGAGTACCACTACGGTAATGGTGATGACCATTAAAGTATGGTGAGTACCACTACGGTATAGTGAGTACCACTACGGTATGGTGATGACCATTACAGTATGGTGAGTACCACTACGGTATGGTGAGTACCAATACGGTATGGTGAGTACCATTACAGTATGGTGAGTACCACTACGGTATGGTGAGTACCACTCGGTATGGTGAGTACCACTACAGTACGGTGAGTACCATTACAGTATGCTGAGTACCACTACGGTATAGTGAGTACCACTACGGTATGGTGATGACCATTAAAGTATGGTGAGTACCACTACGGTATGGTGTGTACCACTACGGTATGGTGAGTACCACTACAGTATGGTGAGTACCATTACAGTATGGTGAGTACCACTACGGTATGGTGAGTACCACTACAGTATGGTGAGTACCATTACAGTATGGTGAGTACCACTACGGTATGGTGAGTACCATTACAGTATGGTGATGACCACTACGGTATGGTGAGTACCACTATAGTATGGTGAGCACCACTGCGGTATGGTGAGTACCATTACAGTATGGTGATGACCATTACAGTATGGTGAGTACCACTACGGTATGGTGAGTACCACTACAGTATGGTGAGTACCACTACGGTATGGTGAGTACCACTACGGTATGGGTGAGTACCACTACAGTACGGTGAGTACCATTACAGTATGCTGAGTACGACTACGGTATGGTGAGTACCACTATAGTATGCTGAGTACCATTACAGTATGGTGAGTACCACTACAGTATGGTGAGTACCATTACAGTATGGTGAGTACCACTACAGTATGGTGAGTACCACTATAGTATGTGAGTACCACTACAGTATGGTGAGTACCACTACAGTATGGTGAGTACCACTATAGTATTGTGAGCACTGTATGGTTAGTACCACTTTATTTTGGTGAGTACCACTACAATATGGCAGTACCACTACAATATGTTGAGTACCACTACAGTATGGTGCTATTTGTCATGTCATTTACGGTCCTACAATATGGCATTGTCATTTATATAGCCCGAGGGCCAATCTGTCTGTGCTATCATGCCAACTCATTGTCACTCATTGTCATGACAATGACAGCAATTAAGTGTTCTAGTTATTTTGAAACAAAGTAACTGTCATCACTGAGCAGGAAGTATATTAATGTTCAAGATAGGGCTGACTACTTCCCCCTTTGGAGGAAGTATATTAATGTTAAAGATAGGGCTGACTACTGTCCCCAGGAAGTATATTAATGTTAAAGATAGGGCTGACTACTGCCCCCAGGAAGTATATTAATGTTAAAGATAGGGCTGACTACTGCCCCCAGGAAGTATATTAAGGAGTTTACTTTATTGGAGAACAGTTTGTCTGGATGTCGGAGTGTCTGTCTGGATGTTGTAGTGTCTGTCCGGATGTTGGAGTGTCTGTCTGGATGTTGTAGTGTATGTCCGGATGTTGGAGTGTCTGTCTGGATGTTGTAGTGTATGTCCGGATGTTGGAGTGTCTGTCTGGATGTTATAGTGTCTGTCTGGATGTTGGAGTCTCTGTCTGGATGTTGGAGTGTCTGTCGGGATGTTGGAGTGTCTGTCTGGATGTTGATGTTGGAGTGTCTGTCTGGATGTCGGAGTGTCTGTCTAGATGTCGGAGTGTCTGTCTGGATGTTGTAGTGTCTGTCTGGATGTCGGAGTGTCTATCTGGATGTTGGAGTGTCTGTCTAGATGTCGGAGTGTCTATCTGGATGTTGGAGTGTCTGTCTGGATGTTGGAGTGTCTGCCTGGATGTCGGAGTGTCTGTCTGGATGTCAGAGTTTCTGTCTGGATGTTGTAGTGTCTGTCTGGATGTTGGAGTGCCTGTCTGGATGGTGGAGTGTCTGTCTGGATGTTGGAGTGTCTGTCTAGATGTCGGAGTGTCTGTCTGGATGTTGGAGTGTCTGTCTGGATGTTGTAGTGTCTGTCTGGATGTTGTAGTGTCTGTCTGGATGTTGGAGTGTCTGTCTGGATGTTGGAGTGTCTGTCTGGATGTTGGAGTGTCTGTCTTTACACAGAAGAAGCACTGACTGTCTTTGACATTTTACACAATTGATAATTTCCTGTCTAAATTGTGTTCCTTTTTTAATTTTAGGATTTGTAAAATATGTTCTATGATCACTTCTGCTTGTCATTTTGGCGTCCATGGCTTGATGAGTGCCGGCTCCGGCTGTGAGCACTTCGCTGAGCTACTCTTGACTCAGTAAAGAGGGTTTCAAGCAGATATTTGTGACATGTATCTGACAGCTTGTGTCTCAATCTAGATATGTTCTTCTTAATAACCTGAAGTCAGAGACAACCACATCCTCACCTGCAGCGGCAGCATACAGTATCCTATGGTAGGAGATATGAACTCTGTATATGGGCTTTCTAGATGATTGTGTTTAAAAAGGTACCATGCATTGCAGACTTAAAGTTAAAAGTTACGGCCCTAATGTAAAGTTACACATCAAAGTGATGCATCCATGATCGGTATGTCCGTGACAGTAGTTGTTAGGATCGGTATGTCAGTGACAGTAGTTGTTAGGATCAGTATGTCCATGACAGTAGTTGTTAGGATCAGTATGTCCATGACAGTAGTTGTTAGGATCAGTATGTCAGTGACAGTAGTTGTTAGGATCAGTACGTCAGTGACAGTAGTTGTTAGGATCAGTATGTCCATGACAGTAGTTGTTAGGATCAGTATGTCCATGACAGTAGTTGTTAGGATCAGTATGTCCATGACAGTAGTTGTTAGGATCAGTATGTCAGTGACAGTAGTTGTTAGGATCAGTACGTCAGTGACAGTAGTTGTTAGGATCAGTATGTCCATGACAGTAGTTGTTAGGATCAGTATGTCCGTGACAGTAGTTGTTAGGATCAGTATGTCCATGACAGTAGTTGTTAGGATCAGTATGTCCATGACAGTAGTTGTTAGGATCAGTATGTCCGTGACAGTAGTTGTAAGGATCAGTATGTCAGTGACAGGAGTTGTTAGGATCGGTATGTCCATCACAGTAGTTAATAGGATCAGTATGTCCGTGACAGTAGTTGTTAGGATCGGTATGTCCGTGACAGTAGTTGTTAGGATCAGTATGTCAGTGACAGTAGTTGTTAGGATCAGTATGTCCGTGACAGTAGATGTTAGGATCGGTATGTCAGTGACAGCAGTTGTTAGAATCAGTATGTCCGTGACAGTAGTTGTTAGGATCAGTATGTCCATGACAGTAGTTGTTAGGATCAGTATGTCCATGACAGTAGTTGTTAGGATCAGTATGTCCATGACAGTAGTTGTTAGGATCAGTATGTCCATGACAGTAGTTGTTAGGATCAGTATGTCCATGACAGTAGTTGTTAGGATCAGTATGTCCATGACAGTAGTTGTTAGAATCAGTATGTCAGTGACAGTAGTTGTTAGGATCAGTACGTCAGTGACAGTAGTTGTTAGGATCAGTATGTCCATGACAGTAGTTGTTAGGATCAGTATGTCCATGACAGTAGTTGTTAGGATCAGTATGTCCATGACAGTAGTTGTTAGGATCAGTATGTCAGTGACAGTAGTTGTTAGGATCAGTACGTCAGTGACAGTAGTTGTTAGGATCAGTATGTCCATGACAGTAGTTGTTAGGATCAGTATGTCCATGACAGTAGTTGTTAGGATCAGTATGTCCATGACAGTAGTTGTTAGGATCAGTATGTCCATGACAGTAGTTGTTAGGATCAGTATGTCCATGACAGTAGTTGTTAGGATCAGTATGTCAGTGACAGTAGTTGTTAGGATCAGTATGTCAGTGACAGTAGTTGTTAGGATCGGTATGTCAGTGACAGTAGTTGTTAGGATCAGTATGTCCGTGACAGTAGTTGTTAGGATCAGTATGTCCGTGACAGTAGTTATTAGGATCAGTATGTCCGTGACAGTAGTTGTTAGGATCAGTATGTCAGTGACAGTAGTTGTTAGGATCAGTATGTCCATGACAGGAGTTAATAGGATCAGTACGTCAGTGACAGTAGTTGTTAGGATCGGTATGTCCATGACAGGAGTTAATAGGATCAGTATGTCAGTGACAGTAGTTGTTAGGATCAGTATGTCCGTGACAGGAGTTAATGGGATCAGTATGTCCATGACAGGAGTTAATAGGATCAGTACGTCAGTGACAGTAGTTGTTAGGATCGGTATGTCCATGACAGGAGTTAATAGGATCAGTATGTCAGTGACAGTAGTTGTTAGGATCAGTATGTCCGTGACAGTAGTTGTTAGGATCAGTATGTCCATGACAGTAGTTGTTAGGATCAGTATGTCAGTGACAGTAGTTGTTAGGATCAGTATGTCAGTGACAGTAGTTGTTAGGATCAGTATGTCAGTGACAGTAGTTGTTAGGATCGGTATGTCCGTGACAGGAGTTAATAGGATCAGTATGTCAGTGACAGTAGTTGTGAGGATCAGTACGTCAGTGACAGTAGTTGTTAGGATCAGTATGTCAGTGACAGTAGTTGTTAGGATCAGTATGTCAGTGACAGTAGTTGTTAGGATCAGTATGTCCGTGACAGTAGTTGTTAGGATCAGTATGTCAGTGACAGTAGTTGTTAGGATCAGTATGTCAGTGACAGTAGTTGTTAGGATCGGTATGTCCATCACAGTAGTTGTTAGGATCAGTATGTCAGTGACAGTAGTTGTTAGGATCAGTACGTCAGTGACAGTAGTTGTTAGGATCAGTATGTCAGTGACAGTAGTTGTTAGGATCAGTATGTCCATGACAGTAGTTGTTAGGATCAGTATGTCCATGACAGTAGTTGTTAGGATCAGTACGTCAGTGACAGTAGTTGTTAGGATCAGTTCGTCAGTGACAGTAGTTGTTAGGATCAGTATGTCCATGACAGTAGTTGTTAGGATCAGTATGTCCATGACAGTAGTTGTTAGGATCAGTATGTCCATGACAGTAGTTGTTAGGATCAGTATGTCAGTGACAGTAGTTGTTAGGATCAGTATGTCAGTGACAGTAGTTGTTAGGATCGGTATGTCAGTGACAGTAGTTGTTAGGATCAGTATGTCCATGACAGGAGTTAATAGGATCAGTATGTCAGTGACAGTAGTTGTTAGGATCAGTATGTCCGTGACAGGAGTTAATAGGATCAGTATGTCAGTGACAGTAGTTGTTAGGATCAGTATGTCCATGACAGTAGTTGTTAGGATCAGTATGTCCGTGACAGTAGTTGTTAGGATCAGTATGTCAGTGACAGGAGTTGTTAGGATCGGTATGTCCATCACAGTAGTTGTTAGGATCAGTATGTCCATGACAGTAGTTAATAGGATCAGTATGTCCATGACAGTAGTTAATAGGATCAGTATGTCCATGACAGTAGTTGTTAGGATCGGTATGTCCGTGACAGTAGTTGTTAGGATCAGTATGTCCGTGACAGTAGTTGTTAGGATCGGTATGTCCGTGACAGTAGTTGTTAGGATCAGTATATCAGTGACAGTAGTTGTTAGGATCAGTATGTCCGTGACAGTAGATGTTAGGATCGGTATGTCAGTGACAGCAGTTGTTAGAATCAGTATGTCCGTGACAGTAGTTGTTAGGATCAGTATGTCCGTGACAGTAGTTGTTAGGATCGGTATGTCAGTGACAGTAGTTGTTAGGATCGGTATGTCCATCACAGTAGTTGTTAGGATCAGTATGTCCATGACAGTAGTTGTTAGGATCAGTATGTCCGTGACAGTAGTTGTTAGGATCAGTATGTCCGTGACAGTAGTTGTTAGGATCAGTATGTCCATGACAGTAGTTGTTAGGATCAGTATGTCCATGACAGTAGTTGTTAGGATCAGTATGTCCATGACAGTAGTTGTTAGGATCAGTATGTCAGTGACAGTAGTTGTTAGGATCAGTATGTCCATGACAGTAGTTGTTAGGATCAGTATGTCCATGACAGTAGTTGTTAGGATCAGTATGTCAGTGACAGTAGTTGTTAGGATCAGTACGTCAGTGACAGTAGTTGTTAGGATCAGTATGTCCATGACAGTAGTTGTTAGGATCAGTATGTCCATGACAGTAGTTGTTAGGATCAGTATGTCAGTGACAGTAGTTGTTAGGATCAGTACGTCAGTGACAGTAGTTGTTAGGATCAGTATGTCCATGACAGTAGTTGTTAGGATCAGTATGTCCATGACAGTAGTTGTTAGGATCAGTATGTCCATGACAGTAGTTGTTAGGATCAGTATGTCCATGACAGTAGTTGTTAGGATCAGTATGTCAGTGACAGTAGTTGTTAGGATCAGTATGTCCATGACAGTAGTTGTTAGGATCAGTATGTCAGTGACAGTAGTTGTTAGGATCAGTATGTCAGTGACAGTAGTTGTTAGGATCGGTATGTCAGTGACAGTAGTTGTTAGGATCAGTATGTCCGTGACAGTAGTTGTTAGGATCAGTATGTCCGTGACAGTAGTTGTTAGGATCAGTATGTCAGTGACAGTAGTTGTTAGGATCAGTATGTCAGTGACAGTAGTTGTTAGGATCAGTATGTCCATGACAGTAGTTGTTAGGATCAGTATGTCAGTGACAGTAGTTGTTAGGATCGGTATGTCAGTGACAGTAGTTGTTAGGATCAGTATGTCCGTGACAGGAGTTAATAGGATCAGTACGTCAGTGACAGTAGTTGTTAGGATCGGTATGTCCATGACAGGAGTTAATAGGATCAGTATGTCAGTGACAGTAGTTGTTAGGATCAGTATGTCCGTGACAGGAGTTGTTAGGATCAGTATGTCCATGACAGGAGTTAATAGGATCAGTACGTCAGTGACAGTAGTTGTTAGGATCAGTATGTCCATGACAGTAGTTGTTAGGATCAGTATGTCCATGACAGTAGTTGTTAGGATCAGTATGTCCATGACAGTAGTTGTTAGGATCAGTATGTCAGTGACAGTAGTTGTTAGGATCAGTATGTCAGTGACAGTAGTTGTTAGGATCGGTATGTCCATGACAGGAGTTAATAGGATCAGTATGTCAGTGACAGTAGTTGTTAGGATCAGTATGTCCGTGACAGGAGTTAATGGGATCAGTATGTCCATGACAGGAGTTAATAGGATCAGTACGTCAGTGACAGTAGTTGTTAGGATCAGTATGTCCATGACAGTAGTTGTTAGGATCAGTATGTCCATGACAGTAGTTGTTAGGATCAGTATGTCCATGACAGTAGTTGTTAGGATCAGTATGTCAGTGACAGTAGTTGTTAGGATCAGTATGTCAGTGACAGTAGTTGTTAGGATCAGTATGTCAGTGACAGTAGTTGTTAGGATCGGTATGTCCGTGACAGGAGTTAATAGGATCAGTATGTCAGTGACAGTAGTTGTTAGGATCAGTACGTCAGTGACAGTAGTTGTTAGGATCAGTATGTCCGTGACAGGAGTTAATAGGATCAGTATGTCAGTGACAGTAGTTGTTAGGATCGGTATGTCCGTGACAGGAGTTAATAGGATCAGTATGTCAGTGACAGTAGTTGTTAGGATCAGTATGTCAGTGACAGTAGTTGTTAGGATCAGTATGTCAGTGACAGTAGTTGTTAGGATCAGTATGTCCGTGACAGTAGTTGTTAGGATCAGTATGTCAGTGACAGTAGTTGTTAGGATCAGTATGTCAGTGACAGTAGTTGTTAGGATCGGTATGTCCATCACAGTAGTTGTTAGGATCAGTATGTCAGTGACAGTAGTTGTTAGGATCAGTACGTCAGTGACAGTAGTTGTTAGGATCAGTATGTCCATGACAGTAGTTGTTAGGATCAGTATGTCCATGACAGTAGTTGTTAGGATCAGTATGTCCATGACAGTAGTTGTTAGGATCAGTATGTCAGTGACAGTAGTTGTTAGGATCAGTATGTCAGTGACAGTAGTTGTTAGGATCAGTATGTCAGTGACAGTAGTTGTTAGGATCAGTATGTCCATGACAGTAGTTGTTAGGATCAGTATGTCAGTGACAGTAGTTGTTAGGATCAGTATGTCCATGACAGTAGTTGTTAGGATCAGTATGTCAGTGACAGTAGTTGTTAGGATCAGTATGTCCATGACAGTAGTTGTTAGGATCAGTATGTCAGTGACAGTAGTTGTTAGGATCAGTATGTCAGTGACAGTAGTTGTTAGGATCAGTATGTCCGTGACAGTAGTTGTTAGGATCGGTATGTCCATGACATGAGTTAATAGGATCAGTATGTCAGTGACAGTAGTTGTTAGGATCAGTATGTCAGTGACAGTAGTTGTTAGGATCAGTATGTCCATGACAGTAGTTGTTAGGATCGGTATGTCCATGACATGAGTTAATAGGATCAGTATGTCAGTGACAGTAGTTGTTAGGATCAGTATGTCAGTGACAGTAGTTGTTAGGATCAGTATGTCCGTGACAGTAGTTGTTAGGATCGGTATGTCCATGACATGAGTTAATAGGATCAGTACGTCAGTGACAGTAGTTGTTAGGATCAGTATGTCAATGACAGTAGTTGTTAGGATCAGTATGTCCATGACAGTAGTTGTTAGGATCAGTATGTCCATGACAGTAGTTGTTAGGATCAGTATGTCAGTGACAGTAGTTGTTAGGATCAGTATGTCAGTGACAGTAGTTGTTAGGATCGGTATGTCAGTGACAGTAGTTGTTAGATCAGTATGTCCATGACAGTAGTTGTTAGGATCAGTATGTCCATGACAGTAGTTGTTAGGATCAGTATGTCAGTGACAGTAGTTGTTAGGATGAGTATGTCCATGACAGTAGTTGTTAGGATCAGTATGTCAGTGACAGTAGTTGTTAGGATCAGTATGTCAGTGACAGTAGTTGTTAGGATCAGTATGTCCGTGACAGTAGTTGTTAGGATCGGTATGTCCATGACAGGAGTTAATAGGATCAGTACGTCAGTGACAGTAGTTGTTAGGATCAGTATGTCCATGACAGTAGTTGTTAGGATCAGTATGTCCATGACAGTAGTTGTTAGGATCAGTACGTCAGTGACAGTAGTTGTTAGGATCAGTATGTCAGTGACAGTAGTTGTTAGGATCAGTATGTCAGTGACAGTAGTTGTTAGGATCAGTATGTCCATGACAGTAGTTGTTAGGATCAGTATGTCAGTGACAGTAGTTGTTAGGATCAGTATGTCAGTGACAGTAGTTGTTAGGATCGGTATGTCAGTGACAGTAGTTGTTAGGATCAGTATGTCAGTGACAGTAGTTGTTAGGATCGGTATGTCCGTGACAGGAGTTAATAGGATCAGTATGTCAGTGACAGTAGTTGTTAGGATCAGTACGTCAGTGACAGTAGTTGTTAGGATCAGTATGTCAGTGACAGTAGTTGTTAGGATCAGTATGTCAGTGACAGTAGTTGTTAGGATCAGTATGTCCGTGACAGTAGTTGTTAGGATCAGTATGTCAGTGACAGTAGTTGTTAGGATCAGTATGTCAGTGACAGTAGTTGTTAGGATCGGTATGTCCATCACAGTAGTTGTTAGGATCAGTATGTCAGTGACAGTAGTTGTTAGGATCAGTATGTCCATGACAGTAGTTGTTAGGATCGGTATGTCCGTGACAGTAGTTGTTAGGATCAGTATGTCAGTGACAGTAGTTGTTAGGATCGGTATGTCCATGACAGTAGTTGTTAGGATCAGTATGTCAGTGACAGTAGTTGTTAGGATCAGTATGTCAGTGACAGTAGTTGTTAGGATCGGTATGTCAGTGACAGTAGTTGTTAGGATCAGTATGTCCATGACAGTAGTTGTTAGGATCGGTATGTCAGTGACAGTAGTTGTTAGGATCAGTATGTCCATGACAGTAGTTGTTAGGATCAGTACGTCAGTGACAGTAGTTGTTAGGATCAGTATGTCCATGACAGTAGTTGTTAGGATCAGTATGTCCATGACAGTAGTTGTTAGGATCAGTATGTCCATGACAGTAGTTGTTAGGATCAGTATGTCAGTGACAGTAGTTGTTAGGATCAGTATGTCAGTGACAGTAGTTGTTAGGATCAGTATGTCAGTGACAGTAGTTGTTAGGATCAGTACGTCAGTGACAGTAGTTGTTAGGATCAGTATGTCCGTGACAGGAGTTAATAGGATCAGTATGTCAGTGACAGTAGTTGTTAGGATCAGTATGTCAGTGACAGTAGTTGTTAGGATCGGTATGTCCATCACAGTAGTTGTTAGGATCAGTATGTCAGTGACAGTAGTTGTTAGGATCAGTACGTCAGTGACAGTAGTTGTTAGGATCAGTATGTCCATGACAGTAGTTGTTAGGATCAGTATGTCCATGACAGTAGTTGTTAGGATCAGTATGTCCATGACAGTAGTTGTTAGGATCAGTATGTCAGTGACAGTAGTTGTTAGGATCAGTATGTCAGTGACAGTAGTTGTTAGGATCAGTATGTCAGTGACAGTAGTTGTTAGGATCAGTATGTCCATGACAGTAGTTGTTAGGATCAGTATGTCAGTGACAGTAGTTGTTAGGATCAGTATGTCCATGACAGTAGTTGTTAGGATCAGTATGTCAGTGACAGTAGTTGTTAGGATCAGTATGTCCATGACAGTAGTTGTTAGGATCAGTATGTCAGTGACAGTAGTTGTTAGGATCAGTATGTCAGTGACAGTAGTTGTTAGGATCAGTATGTCCGTGACAGTAGTTGTTAGGATCGGTATGTCCATGACATGAGTTAATAGGATCAGTATGTCAGTGACAGTAGTTGTTAGGATCAGTATGTCAGTGACAGTAGTTGTTAGGATCAGTATGTCCATGACAGTAGTTGTTAGGATCGGTATGTCCATGACATGAGTTAATAGTCAGTATGTCAGTGACAGTAGTTGTTAGGATCAGTATGTCAGTGACAGTAGTTGTTAGGATCAGTATGTCCGTGACAGTAGTTGTTAGGATCGGTATGTCCATGACATGAGTTAATAGGATCAGTACGTCAGTGACAGTAGTTGTTAGGATCAGTATGTCAATGACAGTAGTTGTTAGGATCAGTATGTCCATGACAGTAGTTGTTAGGATCAGTATGTCCATGACAGTAGTTGTTAGGATCAGTATGTCAGTGACAGTAGTTGTTAGGATCAGTATGTCAGTGACAGTAGTTGTTAGGATCGGTATGTCAGTGACAGTAGTTGTTAGGATCAGTATGTCCATGACAGTAGTTGTTAGGATCAGTATGTCCATGACAGTGTTGTTAGGATCAGTATGTCAGTGACAGTAGTTGTTAGGATGAGTATGTCCATGACAGTAGTTGTTAGGATCAGTATGTCAGTGACAGTAGTTGTTAGGATCAGTATGTCAGTGACAGTAGTTGTTAGGATCAGTATGTCCGTGACAGTAGTTGTTAGGATCGGTATGTCCATGACAGGAGTTAATAGGATCAGTACGTCAGTGACAGTAGTTGTTAGGATCAGTATGTCCATGACAGTAGTTGTTAGGATCAGTATGTCCATGACAGTAGTTGTTAGGATCAGTACGTCAGTGACAGTAGTTGTTAGGATCAGTATGTCAGTGACAGTAGTTGTTAGGATCAGTATGTCAGTGACAGTAGTTGTTAGGATCAGTATGTCCATGACAGTAGTTGTTAGGATCAGTATGTCAGTGACAGTAGTTGTTAGGATCAGTATGTCAGTGACAGTAGTTGTTAGGATCGGTATGTCAGTGACAGTAGTTGTTAGGATCAGTATGTCAGTGACAGTAGTTGTTAGGATCGGTATGTCCGTGACAGGAGTTAATAGGATCAGTATGTCAGTGACAGTAGTTGTTAGGATCAGTACGTCAGTGACAGTAGTTGTTAGGATCAGTATGTCAGTGACAGTAGTTGTTAGGATCAGTATGTCAGTGACAGTAGTTGTTAGGATCAGTATGTCCGTGACAGTAGTTGTTAGGATCAGTATGTCAGTGACAGTAGTTGTTAGGATCAGTATGTCAGTGACAGTAGTTGTTAGGATCGGTATGTCCATCACAGTAGTTGTTAGGATCAGTATGTCAGTGACAGTAGTTGTTAGGATCAGTATGTCCATGACAGTAGTTGTTAGGATCATGTCCGTGACAGTAGTTGTTAGGATCAGTATGTCAGTGACAGTAGTTGTTAGGATCGGTATGTCCATGACAGTAGTTGTTAGGATCAGTATGTCAGTGACAGTAGTTGTTAGGATCAGTATGTCAGTGACAGTAGTTGTTAGGATCGGTATGTCAGTGACAGTAGTTGTTAGGATCAGTATGTCCATGACAGTAGTTGTTAGGATCGGTATGTCAGTGACAGTAGTTGTTAGGATCAGTATGTCCATGACAGTAGTTGTTAGGATCAGTACGTCAGTGACAGTAGTTGTTAGGATCAGTATGTCCATGACAGTAGTTGTTAGGATCAGTATGTCCATGACAGTAGTTGTTAGGATCAGTATGTCCATGACAGTAGTTGTTAGGATCAGTATGTCAGTGACAGTAGTTGTTAGGATCAGTATGTCAGTGACAGTAGTTGTTAGGATCAGTATGTCAGTGACAGTAGTTGTTAGGATCAGTATGTCCATGACAGTAGTTGTTAGGATCAGTATGTCAGTGACAGTAGTTGTTAGGATCAGTATGTCCATGACAGTAGTTGTTAGGATCAGTATGTCAGTGACAGTAGTTGTTAGGATCAGTATGTCCATGACAGTAGTTGTTAGGATCAGTATGTCAGTGACAGTAGTTGTTAGGATCAGTATGTCAGTGACAGTAGTTGTTAGGATCAGTATGTCCGTGACAGTAGTTGTTAGGATCGGTATGTCCATGACATGAGTTAATAGGATCAGTATGTCAGTGACAGTAGTTGTTAGGATCAGTATGTCAGTGACAGTAGTTGTTAGGATCAGTATGTCCATGACAGTAGTTGTTAGGATCGGTATGTCCATGACATGAGTTAATAGGATCAGTATGTCAGTGACAGTAGTTGTTAGGATCAGTATGTCAGTGACAGTAGTTGTTAGGATCAGTATGTCCGTGACAGTAGTTGTTAGGATCGGTATGTCCATGACATGAGTTAATAGGATCAGTACGTCAGTGACAGTAGTTGTTAGGATCAGTATGTCAATGACAGTAGTTGTTAGGATCAGTATGTCCATGACAGTAGTTGTTAGGATCAGTATGTCCATGACAGTAGTTGTTAGGATCAGTATGTCAGTGACGGTAGTTGTTAGGATCAGTATGTCAGTGACAGTAGTTGTTAGGATCGGTATGTCAGTGACAGTAGTTGTTAGGATCAGTATGTCCATGACAGTAGTTGTTAGGATCAGTATGTCCATGACAGTAGTTGTTAGGATCAGTATGTCAGTGACAGTAGTTGTTAGGATGAGTATGTCCATGACAGTAGTTGTTAGGATCAGTATGTCAGTGACAGTAGTTGTTAGGATCAGTATGTCAGTGACAGTAGTTGTTAGGATCAGTATGTCCGTGACAGTAGTTGTTAGGATCGGTATGTCCATGACAGGAGTTAATAGGATCAGTCGTCAGTGACAGTAGTTGTTAGGATCAGTATGTCCATGACAGTAGTTGTTAGGATCAGTATGTCCATGACAGTAGTTGTTAGGATCAGTACGTCAGTGACAGTAGTTGTTAGGATCAGTATGTCAGTGACAGTAGTTGTTAGGATCAGTATGTCAGTGACAGTAGTTGTTAGGATCAGTATGTCCATGACAGTAGTTGTTAGGATCAGTATGTCAGTGACAGTAGTTGTTAGGATCAGTATGTCAGTGACAGTAGTTGTTAGGATCGGTATGTCGTGACAGTAGTTGTTAGGATCAGTATGTCAGTGACAGTAGTTGTTAGGATCGGTATGTCCGTGACAGGAGTTAATAGGATCAGTATGTCAGTGACAGTAGTTGTTAGGATCAGTACGTCAGTGACAGTAGTTGTTAGGATCAGTATGTCAGTGACAGTAGTTGTTAGGATCAGTATGTCAGTGACAGTAGTTGTTAGGATCAGTATGTCCGTGACAGTAGTTGTTAGGATCAGTATGTCAGTGACAGTAGTTGTTAGGATCAGTATGTCAGTGACAGTAGTTGTTAGGATCGGTATGTCCATCACAGTAGTTGTTAGGATCAGTATGTCAGTGACAGTAGTTGTTAGGATCAGTATGTCCATGACAGTAGTTGTTAGGATCGGTATGTCCGTGACAGTAGTTGTTAGGATCAGTATGTCAGTGACAGTAGTTGTTAGGATCGGTATGTCCATGACAGTAGTTGTTAGGATCCGTATGTCAGTGACAGTAGTTGTTAGGATCAGTATGTCAGTGACAGTAGTTGTTAGGATCGTATGTCAGTGACAGTAGTTGTTAGGATCAGTATGTCCATGACAGTAGTTGTTAGGATCGGTATGTCAGTGACAGTAGTTGTTAGGATCAGTATGTCCATGACAGTAGTTGTTAGGATCAGTATGTCCATGACAGTAGTTGTTAGGATCAGTATGTCCATGACGGTAGTTGTTAGGATCAGTATGTCCGTGACAGTAGTTGTTAGGATCAGTATGTCCATGACAGTAGTTGTTAGGATCAGTATGTCCATGACAGTAGTTGTTAGGATCAGTATGTCAGTGACAGTAGTTGTTAGGATCAGTATGTCCATGACAGTAGTTGTTAGGATCAGTATGTCAGTGACAGTAGTTGTTAGGATCAGTATGTCCGTGACAGTAGTTGTTAGGATCAGTATGTCCGTGACAGTAGTTGTTAGGATCAGTATGTCCATGACAGTAGTTGTTAGGATCAGTATGTCCATGACAGTAGTTGTTAGGATCAGTATGTCAGTGACAGTAGTTGTTAGGATCAGTATGTCCATCACAGTAGTTGTTAGGATCGGTATGTCCGTGACAGGAGTTAATAGGATCAGTATGTCAGTGACAGTAGTTGTTAGGATCAGTATGTCAGTGACAGTAGTTGTTAGGATCAGTATGTCCATGACAGGAGTTAATAGGATCAGTATGTCAGTGACAGTAGTTGTTAGGATCAGTATGTCCATGACAGGAGTTAATAGGATCAGTATGTCAGTGACAGTAGTTGTTAGGATCAGTATGTCCATGACAGTAGTTGTTAGGATCGGTATGTCCATCACAGTAGTTGTTAGGATCAGTATGTCCGTGACAGTAGTTGTTAGGATCAGTATGTCCATGACAGTAGTTGTTAGGATCAGTATGTCAGTGACAGTAGTTGTTAGGATCAGTATGTCAGTGACAGTAGTTGTTAGGATCAGTATGTCCATGACAGGAGTTAATAGGATCAGTATGTCCATGACAGGAGTTAATAGGATCAGTATGTCAGTGACAGTAGTTGTTAGGATCACTATGTCCATGACAGCAGTTGTTAGGATCAGTATGTCCGTGACAGTAGTTGTTAGGATCAGTATGTCCATGACAGCAGTTGTTAGGATCAGTATGTCCATGACAGCAGTTGTTAGGATCAGTATGTCTGTGACAGGAGTTAATAGGATCAGTATGTCAGTGACAGTAGTTGTTAGGATCAGTATGTCCGTGACAGTAGTTGTTAGGATCAGTATGTCCATGACAGCAGTTGTTAGGATCAGTATGTCCGTGACAGCAGTTGTTAGGATCGGTATGTCAGTGACAGTAGTTGTTAGGATCAGTATGTCAGTGACAGTAGTTGTTAGGATCAGTATGTCCATCACAGTAGTTGTTAGGATCAGTATGTCCGTGACAATAGTTGTTAGGATCGGTATGTCCATGACAGGAGTTAATAGGATCAGTATGTCAGTGACAGTAGTTGTTAGGATCGGTATGTCAGTGACAGTAGTTGTTAGGATCAGTATGTCCATGACAGTAGTTGTTAGGATCAGTATGTCCATGACAGGAGTTAATAGGATCAGTATGTCAGTGACAGTAGTTGTTAGGATCAGTATGTCCATGACAGGAGTTAATAGGATCAGTATGTCAGTGACAGTAGTTGTTAGGATCGGTATGTCAGTGACAGTAGTTGTTAGGATCAGTATGTCAGTGACAGTAGTTGTTAGGATCGGTATGTCAGTGACAGTAGTTGTTAGGATCGGTATGTCCGTGACAGTAGTTGTTAGGATCAGTATGTCAGTGACAGTAGTTGTTAGGATCAGTATGTCAGTGACAGTAGTTGTTAGGATCAGTATGTCCATGACAGTAGTTGTTAGGATCAGTATGTCAGTGACGTAGTTGTTAGGATCAGTATGTCAGTGACAGTAGTTGTTAGGATCAGTATGTCAGTGACGGTAGTTGTTAGGATCGGTATGTCAGTGACAGTAGTTGTTAGGATCAGTATGTCCATGACAGTAGTTGTTAGGATCAGTATGTCCATGACAGTAGTTGTTAGGATCAGTATGTCCATCACAGTAGTTGTTAGGATCAGTATGTCCATCACAGTAGTTGTTAGGATCAGTATGTCCGTGACAGCAGTTGTTAGGATCGGTATGTCCATGACATACACATTAAGGGAAGAATTCGGCAGTACCTGTATGGTTAGTGAGAAAGTCCATATTGCAAATGTACGGTCCCTTACTAGACGTCCGAAATCGTTTGTAAAATTCGCGGACGGCGTCGGGCGAGCGGCAGGGCCGGACCTACCAGGAAGTCATCAAATGAACGTTGTCGGACATTCGGTTTCCGTTTACAAAAATAATAAGATTTATGTCATTTTTCCCATGTCCCGGAAATTCCCACAAGAGGGCATAAGCAATCATATGGCTATTGCTACAAAACATCACGATTCACGACGGGGCCTTATCTCGAAAACTGAAAATATTTAGAAGCCGAAACTCGGTGAGCGTAGGGCGGCATAATGGGCAGTTGGCCCCGAACAAGATGGCGTCTAGGCCTCAACGGTTTTTGAGTTATGGCCATTTATCTGGGATTAAAGGTCCAAAATGAAAATAGAGAAATTATTTTTCCACTTCACGTCAAAGTCAAGGAGCCTCCGGTGTCAATAAAAAAGAACCAGCCATTTATCTATCGTCATTTAAGAGAAATCGTACAACGACACCTTGGTGATGTTCACGGATAGGTGTTTTTTTTTTTTTTCAACGGTTACAGATCCAGTTGCAGGTTGTTCTTACGAATCTTTTAAAGTGTGCTGCGGAGCTCTGCGAGATTTCTGTGATTTTCTATGATTTTCTGAAATAACACACACTCACTAAACCCTCCGTAAATAACTCAGTTCTTAACGTAAAGACTTAAAACTCGGGATTCTGTAAAGGCATACCCCAATCATGATATGAGTTTATTTATAGCTTCCTGTGCCAACCGGAAGTGCCTTTAATGGTGTCACAGTGGCAGTTTCCATGGGTTAAAAAGGTCAGATCTTTTCAAAACTTCATATGTGTGACTAGGTAACCCTCATGAACTGTAAATCAGTCATTTCTCCCAGCAGATGTCAAAGAAAAGCTCTCACACGCACACACAGCAAGGATGGAGTGAAAAAGTGTGGTTCTTAAAGACACAGAGAGCAGGCAATGGCATAAACATAATGTCTAGGCCGTGCCGGTTCAACGAGATATCCCGCTTGACCGTAGCTCGCTCGGTCTGAGCGCAGCGACCATTAGAAAAGTAGGCCCAAAATGAAGCCTGCCCCACAACGTCATTTGCTTTTGGGTGACAGTGAGAGAACCGTTAGGGTGAGAAGCACAATTCGACCTCAGGTATGTTCCTAAGGTCCTTCCGATCCGTGCAAGCCTAACGTTGACAGTGTGGCATTAACCCTTAATAGTTAAAGATGGTGTTTACTTCAAAAAAGTTTGCATTGATTTCTCTCCCCATAGGAATACATTGCCTTTACCCCTAAATTCAACCTGAAGTCTATATGGGTTATGAATGCCGTATGAACCTGTCTTTGGTAACAGTCCATCAGGCCAGTATGAGGTCTACCTGTGTTGATTCTAAGCTTCCTGGACCAACCGGAAGTGGTTAAAATCACCCTAAAAGTGTTTTTCCATTACCTGCCTGCAGTTTGATAGACATAGTGCATTCAACCCTGTGTAAATCAGTCAATTCTTAACGTAAGGACTTAAAACTCAGGATTCTGTAAAAGCATAGCCCAGTGAGGATATGTGTTGACTTATAGCTTCCTGTGACAACCGGAAGTGCCTTAATTGGTGTCTCAGGGGCTGTTTCGAGGGTTAAAAAAGTCAGATCTGTCCAAAACTTCATATGTGTGATTAGGCAACCCCCATGAACTGTAAATCAGTCATTTTCCCATAAAATTTCAAAGGAAAACTAAATCACACAGACACACAACTTGGAAGGAGGGACGTATTGGGGGTTGTAGAGACAGACAGTGCCTCCAATAGTTAGCTTTGTTCGAGCTAAAAAAGAACCGTCAGACCTAGAGTTCCGAAACTTTAGAAACCTGTTCTAGACCTCGGGTCGATAGTGCGTGGTGAGTTAGGTGGCTCTAGAAGGTTCTCGGACCGAGAAATAGCCTCGTACATTTGCAATGATTTCAATTCATTTTGACCATTACGAAAATGGCGACATTTAGAAAAGTCTCAGAGACACAAGACTAGGTGCATTGGAACCGGCTCGGCCCATAGAGACGGACCCCAACGTTTCGGTCCGATCGCTCATTCAAGGACCCCATAGCAAGGCATGGAAAAAGTGGATTTTCAGCACCAATTAGGGTTTTACTCGGGCACCGAAGGACCTATCGAGCGAAACTCGGGATTCGGGGTCGCCTCACATAGGCCTTCACATAATGTCTGACCTGGACCCGCAGCTAGAACGTAACTATGTGTTTTACGTTTTTATTATGTTTTAAACTAATGGCGCTGTGAATTATGGGCCTGCTCTGACATATGTGATAGTTGGCTTCTAAATGAGTTGGAAAAAGTGGGTTTGGTGTCAATTGGTATCAGTTTGGTGTCAGAATGACATCTAATTGACTGGTGGACACTGACTTGCTAGTTGACTTTTGTACATTAGCAATATGTTTAAACGGAGAGGGACCATCACCAAAATGGCATTCTGAAATCAACACAAAAAATGGCATCACCATAGTCTCCAGGCTGTGCAGAGTTCAACGAGACGCCCCGCTTGACCGTAGCTCGCTCTGAGTGCAGCGACCTTGAAAAAAAAGAAGGCGCAAAGGAAGCCTGGCCCTCAATGTCATTTGCTTTTGGGTGACAGTGAGAGAACCGTTAGGGTGAGAAGCACAATTCGACCTCAGGTACGTTCCTGAGGTCCTCCCGATCCGTGCAAGCCTAACCTTGACCATGTGGCATTAACCCTTAATAGTTAAAATAAGGTGTTTACTTCAAAGAGTTTGCATTGACTTCTCTCCCCCATAGGAATACATTGCCTGCACCCCTAAATTCAACCTGAAGCCTATGTGGGTTATGAATGACTTATGAACCTGTCTTCTATGACAGTCCATCAGACCACTATGAGGTCTACCTGTGCCAATTATAAGCTTCCTGAAGCAACCGGAAGTGGTTGAAATCACCTTATCAGTGTTGATCCATACACTGCATGCAGTTTGATAGACATAGTGCATTCAACCCTGTGTAGATCAGTCAATTCTTAACTTAAAGACTTAAAACTCAGGATTCTGTAAGTGGCTATGTCAATCAAGACATGTGTTTACTTATAGCTTCCTGTGCCAACCGGAAGTGCCTTTAATTGGGTCACACTGTCTGTTTTGAAGGGTTAGAAAAGTCACATCTCTCCAAAACTTCATATGTGTGACCAGGTAACCCTCTAAACTGTAAATCAGTCATTTCTCCCAGCAGATGTCAAAGAAAAGCTCTCACACGCACACACAGCAAGGATGGAGTGAAAAAGTGTGGTTCTTAAAGACACAGAGAGCAGGCAATGGCATAAACATAATGTCTAGGCCGTGCCGGTTCAACGAGATATCCCGCTTGACCGTAGCTCGCTCGGTCTGAGCGCAGCGACCATTAGAAAAGTAGGCCCAAAATGAAGCCTGCCCCACAACGTCATTTGCTTTTGGGTGACAGTGAGAGAACCGTTAGGGTGAGAAGCACAATTCGACCTCAGGTACGTTCCTAAGGTCCTTCCGATCCGTGCAAGCCTAACGTTGACCGTGTGGCATTAACCCTTAATAGTTAAAAGAAGGTGTTTACTTCAAATAGTTTGCATTGATTTCTCTCCCCATAGGAATACATTGCCTGCACCCTAAATTCAACCTGAAGTCTATATGGGTTATGAATGCCGTATGAACCTGTCTTTGGTAACAGTCCATCAGGCCAGTATGAGGTCTACCTGTGTTGATTCTAGGCTTCCTGGACCAACCGGAAGTGGTTAAAATCACCCTAAAAGTGTTTTTCCATTACCTGCCTGCAGTTTGATAGACATAGTGCATTCAACCCTGTGTAAATCAGTCAATTCTTAACGTAAGGACTTAAAACTCAGGATTCTGTAAGTTTCTATGTCAATCAAGACATGGGTTTACTTATAGCTTCCTGTGCCAACCGGAAGTGCCTTTAATGATGTCACAGTGGCAGTTTCCAGGGTTAAAAAAGGTCAGATCTTTTCAAAACTTCATATGTGTGACTAGGTAACCCTCATGAACTGTAAATCAGTCATTTCTCCCAGCAGATGTCAAAGAAAAGCTCTCACACGCACACACAGCAAGGATGGAGTGAAAAGGTGTGGTTCTTAAAGACACAGAGAGCAGGCAATGGCATAAACATAATGTCTAGGCCGTGCCGGGTTCAACGAGATATCCCGCTTGACCGTAGCTCGCTCGGTCTGAGCGCAGCGACCATTAGAAAAGTAGGCCCAAAATGAAGCCTGCCCCACAACGTCATTTGCTTTTGGGTGACAGTGAGAGAACCGTTAGGGTGAGAAGCACAATTCGACCTCAGGTATGTTCCTAAGGTCCTTCCGATCCGTGCAAGCCTAACGTTGACCGTGTGGCATTAACCCTTAATAGTTAAAAAAGAAGGTGTTTACTTCAAATAGTTTGCATTGATTTCTCTCCCCATAGGAATACATTGCCTGCACCCCTAAATTCAACCTGAAGTCTATATGGGTTATGAATGCCGTATGAACCTGTCTTTGGTAACAGTCCATCAGGCCAGTATGAGGTCTACCTGTGTTGATTCTAGGCTTCCTGGACCAACCGGAAGTGGTTAAAATCACCCTAAAAGTGTTTTTCCATTACCTGCCTGCAGTTTGATAGACATAGTGCATTCAACCCTGTGTAAATCAGTCAATTCTTAACGTAAGGACTTAAAACTCAGGATTCTGTAAGTTTCTATGTCAATCAAGACATGGGTTTACTTATAGCTTCCTGTGCCAACCGGAAGTGCCTTTAATGATGTCACAGTGGCAGTTTCCAAGGGTTAAAAAGGTCAGATCTTTTCAAAACTTCATATGTGTGACTAGGTAACCCTCATGAACTGTAAATCAGTCATTTCTCCCAACAGATGTCAAAGAAAAGCTCTCACACGCACACACAGCAAGGCTGGAGTGAAAAAGTGCGGTTCTCAAAGACACAGAGAGCAGGCAATGGCATAAACATAATCTCTAGGCCGTGCCGAGTTCAACGAGATATCCCGCTTGACCGTAGCTCGCTCGGTCTGAGCGCAGCGACCATTAGAAAAGTAGGCCCAAAATGAAGCCTGCCCCACAACGTCATTTGCTTTTGGGTGACAGTGAGAGAACCGTTAGGGTGAGAAGCACAATTCGACCTCAGGTACGTTCCTAAGGTCCTTCCGATCCGTGCAAGCCTAACGTTGACCGTGTGGCATTAACCCTTAATAGTTAAAAGAAGGTGTTTACTTCAAATAGTTTGCATTGACTTCTCTCCCCATAGGAATACATTGCCTGCACCCCTAAATTCAACCTGAAGTCTATATGGGTTATGAATGCCGTATGAACCTGTCTTTGATAACAGTCCATCAGGCCAGTATGAGGTCTACCTGTGTTGATTCTAGGCTTCCTGGACCAACCGGAAGTGGTTAAAATCACCCTAAAAGTGTTTTTCCATTACCTGCCTGCAGTTTGATAGACATAGTGCATTCAACCCTGTGTAAATCAGTCAATTCTTAACGTAAGGACTTAAAACACAGGATTCTGTAAAAGCATAGCCCAGTGAGGATATGTGTTGACTTATAGCTTCCTGTGACAACCGGAAGTGCCTTAATTGGTGTCTCAGGGGCTGTTTCGAGGGTTAAAAAGTCAGATCTGTCCAAAACTTCATATGTGTGATTAGGCAACCCCATGAACTGTAAATCAGTCATTTTTCCCATAAAATTTCAAAGGAAAACTAAATCACACAGACACACAACTTGGAAGGAGGGACGTATTGGGGGTTGTAGAGACAGACAGTGCCTCCAATAGTTAGCTTTGTTCGAGCTAAAAAGAACCGTCAGACCTAGAGTTCCGAAACTTTAGAAACCTGTTCTAGACCTCGGGTCGATAGTGCGTGGTGAGTTAGGTGGCTCTAGAAGGTTCTCGGACCGAGAAATAGCCTCGTACATTTGCAATGATTTCAATTCATTTTGACCATTACGAAAATGGCGACATTTAGAAAAGTCTCAGAGACACAAGACTAGGTGCATTGGAACCGGCTCGGCCCATAGAGACGGACCCCAACGTTTCGGTCCGATAGCTCATTCAAGGACCCCATAGCAAGGCATGGAAAAAGTGGATTTTCAGCACCAATTAGGGTTTTACTCGGGCACCGAAGGACCTATCGAGCCGAAACTCGGGATTCGGGGTCGCCTCACATAGGCCTTCACATAATGTCTGACCTGGACCCGCAGCTAGAACGTAACTATGTGTTTTACGTTTTATTATGTTTTAAACTAATGGCGCTGTGAATTATGGGCCTGCTCTGACATATATGATAGTTGGCTTCTAAATGAGTTGGAAAAAGTGGGTTTGGTGTCAATTGGTATCAGTTTGGTGTCAAAATGACATCTAATTGACTGATGGACACTGACTTGCTAGTTGACTTTTGTACATTAGCAATATGTTTAAACGGAGAGGGACCATCACCAAAAGTGACATTCTGAAATCAACCCTAACGAGCCATGGAGATGAACCAGAATCACTGCCCAGCTATCCCGAGTTCATCGGGCCAGTCAATTTCACATTCCTGCAGGATTTTTATAGCATGACAAATTCGTGATGGTACCTGCCCATTGAACCATATTGCAAATGCACAGTGACTTTGCAAAAGTGAGAAAACATAAACAAATGGACATGATGAAATCAACACAACAGGTGATGGAAATGTACAACTATCACTGCTCAGCCATCCTGTGTTCATCAGACCAGTCAATTTTGCATTTTTGAGCATGTCAAATTTCATATGGTAAATGCACATTGAAACATATTGCAAATGCGCGCGCACTTGCAATATGATTCTATAGTGTAAAAACATCACCTAATGGACATGATGAAATCAACACAACGAGTGATGGAAATGTACAACTATCACTGCTCGGCCATCCTGTGTCCATCAGACCAGTCAATTTTGCATTTTTGAGCATGTCAAATTTCATATGGTAAATGCACATTGATATTGCAAATGCGCGCGCACTAATATGATTCTATAGTGTAAAAACATCACCTAATGGACATGATGAAATCAACACAACGAGTGATGGAAATGTACAACTATCACTGCTCGGCCATCCTGTGTCCATCAGACCAGTCAATTTTGCATTTTTGAGCATGTCAAATTTCATATGGTAAATGCACATTGAAACATATTGCAAATGCGCGCACTTGCAATATGATTCTATAGTGTAAAAACATCACCTAATGGACATGATGAAATCAACACAACGAGTGATGGAAATGTACAACTATCACTGTGTTCCCATAGCGAGCATTAATATCAGAATGACCTAAATGCATTTACAACCATATTTTAATTTTTGGGTTACCAGTTGCACAACAATGCACGTGCATTTGCAATATGATTCTATAGTGAAAAACATCACCTAATGGACATGATGAAATCAACACAACAAGTGATGGAAATGTACAACTATCACTGCTCGGCCATCCTGTGTTCATCAGACCAGTCAATTTCACATTCCTGCAGGATTTTTATAGCATGACAAATTCGTGATGGTACCTGCCCATTGAACCATATTGCAAATGCACAGTGACTTTGCAAAAGTGAGAAAACATAAACAAATGGACATGATGAAATCAACACAACAGGTGATGGAAATGTACAACTATCACTGCTCAGCCATCCTGTGTTCATCAGACCAGTCAATTTTGCATTTTTGAGCATGTCAAATTTCATATGGTAAATGCACATTGAAACATATTGCAAATGCGCGCGCACTTGCAATATGATTCTATAGTGAAAAAACATCACCTAATGGACATGATGAAATCAACACAACGAGTGATGGAAATGTACAACTATCACTGCTCGGCCATCCTGTGTCCATCAGACCAGTCAATTTTGCATTTTTGAGCATGTCAAATTTCATATGGTAAATGCACATTGAAACATATTGCAAATGCGCGCACTTGCAATATGATTCTATAGTGTAAAAACATCACCTAATGGACATGATGAAATCAACACAACGAGTGATGGAAATGTACAACTATCACTGCCCGGCCATCCTGTGTTCCCATAGCGAGCATTAATATCAGAATGACCGGTAAATGCATTTACAACCATATTTTTATTTTTGGGTTACCAGTTGCACAACAATGCACGTGCATTTGCAATATGATTCTATAGTGAAAAACATCACCTAATGGACATGATGAAATCAACACAACAAGTGATGGAAATGTACAACTATCACTGCTCGGCCATCCTGTGTTCATCAGACCAGTCAATTTCACATTCCTGCAGGATTTTTATAGCATGACAAATTCGTGATGGTACCTGCCCATTGAACCATATTGCAAATGCACAGTGACTTTGCAAAAGTGAGAAAACATAAACAAATGGACATGATGAAATCAACACAACAGGTGATGGAAATGTACAACTATCACTGCTCAGCCATCCTGTGTTCATCAGACCAGTCAATTTTGCATTTTTGAGCATGTCAAATTTCATATGGTAAATGCACATTGAAACATATTGCAAATGCGCGCACACTTGCAATATGATTCTATAGTGAAAAACATCACCTAATGGACATGATGAAATCAACACAACGAGTGATGGAAATGTACAACTATCACTGCTCGGCCATCCTGTGTCCATCAGACCAGTCAATTTTGCATTTTTGAGCATGTCAAATTTCATATGGTAAATGCACATTGAAACATATTGCAAATGCGCGCGCACTTGCAATATGATTCTATAGTGTAAAAAAACATCACCTAATGGACATGATGAAATCAACACAACGAGTGATGGAAATGTACAACTATCACTGCCCGGCCATCCTGTGTTCCCATAGCGAGCATTAATATCAGAATGACCGGTAAATGCATTTACAACCATATTTTTATTTTTGGGTTACCAGTTGCACAACAATGCACGTGCATTTGCAATATGATTCTATAGTGAAAAACATCACCTAATGGACATGATGAAATCAACACAACAAGTGATGGAAATGTACAACTATCACTGCTCGGCCATCCTGTGTTCATCAGACCAGTCAATTTCACATTCCTGCAGGATTTTTATAGCATGACAAATTCGTGATGGTACCTGCCCATTGAACCATATTGCAAATGCACAGTGACTTTGCAAAAGTGAGAAAACATAAACAAATGGACATGATGAAATCAACACAACAGGTGATGGAAATGTACAACTATCACTGCTCAGCCATCCTGTGTTCATCAGACCAGTCAATTTTGCATTTTTGAGCATGTCAAATTTCATATGGTAAATGCACATTGAAACATATTGCAAATGCGCGCGCACTTGCAATATGATTCTATAGTGAAAAAACATCACCTAATGGACATGATGAAATCAACACAACGAGTGATGGAAATGTACAACTATCACTGCTCGGCCATCCTGTGTCCATCAGACCAGTCAATTTTGCATTTTTGAGCATGTCAAATTTCATATGGTAAATGCACATTGAAACATATTGCAAATGCGCGCGCACTTGCAATATGATTCTATAGTGTAAAAACATCACCTAATGGACATGATGAAATCAACACAACGAGTGATGGAAATGTACAACTATCACTGCCCGGCCATCCTGTGTTCCCATCAGACGAGCATTAATATCAGAATGACCGGTAAATGCATTTACAACCATATTTTAATTTTTGGGTTACCAGTTGCACAACAATGCACGTGCATTTGCAATATGATTCTATAGTGAAAAAACATCACCTAATGGACATGATGAAATCAACACAACAAGTGATGGAAATGTACAACTATCACTGCTCGGCCATCCTGTGTTCATCAGACCAGTCAATTTTGCATTTTTGAGCATGACAAATTTCATATGGTAAATGCCATTGAAACATATTGCAAATGACGCGCACTTGCAATATGATTCTATAGTGAAAAACATCACCTAATGGACATGATGAAATCAACACAACAGTGATGGAAATGTACAACTATCACTGCTCGGCCATCCTGTGTTCATCAGACCAGTCAATTTTGCATTTTTATAGCATGACAAATTTCATATGGTAAATGCACATTGAAACATATTGCAAATGCGCGCGCACTTGCAATATGATTCTATAGTGAAAAACATCACCTAATGGACATGATGAAATCAACACAACGAGTGATGGAAATGTACAACTATCACTGCTCGGCCATCCTGTGTTCCATCATTAATATCAGAATGACCAGCATCAATATTTGCATTTTTGAGCATTTTCAATCACCAGTCAAAACATTCAGAATATGGTAAAAGCACTCATGACTGCCCCCATAGATGCACAAAAGTAGGGTACTCCCATAGCGGGCATGATAATAGGAGTCCCGGTAAATGCATTTACAACCATATTTTAATTTTTGGGTTACCAGTTGCACAACAATGCACGTGCATTTGCAATATGATTCTATAGTGAAAAAACATCACCTAATGGACATGATGAAATCAACACAACGAGTGATGGAAATGTACAACTATCACTGCTCGGCCATCCTGTGTCCATCAGACCAGTCAATTTTGCATTTTTGAGCATGTCAAATTTCATATGGTAAATGCACATTGAAACATATTGCAAATGCGCGCACTTGCAATATGATTCTATAGTGAAAAACATCACCTAATGGACATGATGAAATCAACACAACAGTGATGGAAATGTACAACTATCACTGCCCGGCCATCCTGTGTTCATCAGACCAGTCAATTAATATCAGAATGACCGGTAAATGCATTTACAACCATATTTTAATTTTGGGTTACCAGTTGCACAACAATGCAAATGCATTTGCAATATGATTCTATAGTGAAAAAACATCACCTAATGGACATGATGAAATCAACACAACGAGTGATGGAAATGTACAACTATCACTGCTCGGCCATCCTGTGTTCCATCAGACCAGTCAATTTTGCATTTTTATGAGCATTTCAAATTTCATATGGTAAATGCACATTGAAACATATTGCAAATGCGTGACTTGCAATATGATTCTATAGTGAAAAACATCACCTAATGGACATGATGAAATCAACACAACAGGTGATGGAAATGTACAACTATCACTGCTCAGCCATCCTGTGTTCATCAGACCAGTCAATTTTGCATTTTTGAGCATGTCAAATTTCATATGGTAAATGCACATTGAAACATATTGCAAATGCGCGCGACTTGCAATATGATTCTATAGTGAAAAACATCACCTAATGGACATGATGAAATCAACACAACGAGTGATGGAAATGTACAACTATCACTGCTCGGCCATCCTGTGTTCCCATAGCGGGCATTAATATCAGAATGACCAAATGCATCAAACCATTTTTAATTTTGGTTACCAGGTGCCTATTTTCAACATATTGCATGCATTCAGCAATATTTCTAAAAAACATCACCTAATGGACATGACTGAAATCAACAACCGTAGTGATGGAAAATGTACAACTATCACTGCTCGGCCATCCTGGTCCATCAGACCAGTAAATGCATTTTGGACAAATGGTAAATGCACATTGAAACATATTGCAAATGCGCGCGCACTTGCAATATGATTCTATAGTGAAAAAACATCACCTAATGGACATGATGAAATCAACACAACGAGTGATGGAAATGTACAACTATCACTGCCCGGCCATCCTGTGTTCCCATAGCGAGCATTAATTCAGAATGACCGGTAAATGCATTTACAACCATATTTTTATTTTTGGGTTACCAGTTGCACAACAATGCACGTGCATTTGCAATATGATTCTATAGTGTAAAAACATCACTAAATGGAGATGATGAAATCAACACAACGAGTGATGGAAATGTACAACTATCACTGCTCGGCCATCCTGTGTTCATCAGACCAGTCAATTTTGCATTTTTGAGCAAGGTCAAATTTCATATGGTAAATGCACATTGAAACATATTGCAAATGCACGTGCACTTGCAATATGATTATATAGTGAAAAAACATCACAAAATGGACATGATGAAGTCAACACAACGAGTGATGGAAAGGAACAACTATCACTGCCCGGCCATCCCGAGTTCATCAGGCCAGTCAATTTTGCATTTCTGCAGGATTTTTGAGCATGTCAAATTTCTTACGTCATTTGGCCCACAAAAAAAAATCCTTATGCACAATTAAAAAAATATATAAAAAATATGATAATAAAATTGGACAAAAGTATATTCATACAGTTCTTACACATGTGTAATTGACAAAAAAATTGAAAGAATTTCAAAAACGGTCCAGAAAGCACTTTTAAGGGTGTGTGAAGTTTTTACAAAATTTTGACATTTTTGACTTTTGACTTTTGACTTCCTATGAAATCATATTGGAATTGGACAAAACATATTCCTTATGCGCATGTAAAAAAAAAAAAAATTATGATAATAAAATTGGACAAAAGTATATTCATACAGTTCTTACACATGTGTAATTGACAAAAAATCGAAAGAATTTCGAAAACGGTCCAGAAAGCACTTTTTATGGGTGTGTGAAGTTTTTACAAAATTTTGACATTTTTGACTTTTGACTTTGACTTCCTATGAAATCATATTGGAATTGGACAAAACATATTCCTTATGCGCATATAAAAAAAAATTAAAAAAATTATGATAATAAAATTGGACAAAAGTATATTCATACAGTTCTTACACATGTGTAATTGACAAAAAAATCGAAAGAATTTCGAAAACGGTCCAGAAAGCACTTTTTTAAGGGGTGATAAGTTTTTGAAAAAAGTTCATTTTTTCAAAATTTTACTTTTGGACATTGATTTGGGTTTACATATCCAATATGAAAAACCCCGTGGAGCGCATTTGCCCCCTGTTGAATTTTTAAAGTGTTACAACTGGCAATTACCATATGGCATTTGCAATACACTTTGGATGAATCAACGCCGAATTGGGTGGTATTGGCCAATGTGTATATGGTTTGTCCGATGCCAATGACATGCCATTCATTTTGTCCAATACAGGGGGGTAATAAGAGATTAGAATGATAACTTGCTGTCTGAGCTGCAGCCTGTGTCACACCCTGATCTGTTTCACCTGTCTTTGTGCTTGTCTCCACCCCCCTCAGGTGTCGCCCATCTTCTCCATTATCCCCAGTGTATTTATACCTGCGTCCTCTGTTTGTCTGTTGCCAGTTCGCCTTGTCTTGTCAGGCCTTGACAGCGTTCTTTCCTGCCTTCCCATTTCACTAGTTCTGTTTCTTAGGTTTTCCCGGGTTCGGACCATTCTGCCTGCCCTGACCCCGAGCCTATCTGCCGTTCTGTGCCTGCCTGCCTGACTCTGACCTGATCACGATCCTCTGCCTTCCCTCGACCTGCCCTTTGCCCCATGTTTCTAATAAATAATCTGAGAACTGTACTATCCACCTCCCGTGTCTACATCTGGGTCATATCCTGTCATGATACTATGTGTGATTTCGTGTGTGTACCTCTGCTAGTATAGATGTCCTCAGTGCCAGCGGTCTGTCCTATCAGATGATACTGGTTGAGTCGTGACCCCTCCTCTGCCACCACCACTGACTTGGCTGCTCCCTGAGTCCACGAATACACCACCTCAGACACAGGATACGCATCTAGAAAAGGAAACAGGAAACAGGATACGCATCTACAACAGGAGACAGGAAACAGGATATGCATCTCCAACAAGAGACAGGAAACAGGATACGCATCTACAACAGGAGACAGGAACCAGGATACGCATCTCCAACAAGAGACAGGAAACAGGATACGCATCTACAATAGGAGACAGGAAACAGGATACGCATCTACAACAGGAGACAGGACACAGGATACTCATCTACACCAGAAGACAGGAAACAGGATATGCATCTACAACAGAAGACAGGAAACAGGATACACATCTACAGCAGAAGACAGGAAACAGGATACGCATACGCATCTACAACAGGAGACAGGACACAGGATACTCATCTACAACAGGAGACAGGACACAGGATAGTCATCTACAACAGAAGACAGGAAACAGGATACATCTACAGCAGAAGACAGGAAACAGGATACGCATCTACAACAAGAGACAGGATACATATCCACAACAGAAGACAGGAAACAGGATACCCGCCATGTGTCCCCACCCAACAGGGGGATGATCTCCTGAACCAGCATCAACAACAGACCCTTATCGACACCCTTGCTGGCCCTACAACATCAGAAGGAAATGCCTCAGTGCCATCAAAACAGTCAGTAACTCATGCTGGCCCTACAACATCTGAAAAAACAGTGCATTAGCGCCAGCAAAACAGTCAGTAGCTCTGCTGGCCTACAACATCAGAAATGCCTCAGTGCCATCAAAACAGTCAGTAGCTCATGCTGGCCCTACAACATCACAGGAAATGCATTAGCGCCAGCAAAACAGTCAGTAGCTCATGCTGGCCCTACAACATCTGAAGGAAATGCATTAGCGCCAGCAAAACAGTCAGGGCTCATGCTGGCCCTACAACATCTGGAAATGCATTAGCGCCAGCAAAACAGTCAAATAGCTCTAGGTGTTGATAAGCAGCATACTTTGAGCTGTTGACCAAATCTCTCTTCCAAGCAGCCCACACACAGTGCTCCACATCCCATTAAGGAGGAGTCTGTCATGATCACCCTGGCGGACACTACCTGTGGCCCATGAGAACCCCTGCAACAGCAGTCACGGTCTCAATAATAGCAGGCACAAGCTAAAGGCACCAAGTGTTTCAGCTGAAACCGTGACAGAAAGAGCCGGAATGCGACCTTCCTCTGTTGGGACAAAGATACATGATCCAGAACGAGACTCCAGAAACCGACTACGAAGTCAAGTCAAAGGCAAGTCAAATAACTTTTCTTGTGATTCACTATGAACCCCAGCAAATGTGGAAACCAGCAGCAGTGTGGAGCTCCACATGTTCCCTTTGACTCTGCTACGACCAGCCTATCGTCCAGAAAAGGCAAATACTCTGATCTGCTGGCACCGCTCCCGTGCCAAAACTTCTCCACCACACCATAGAAAAGTATGTGTGACGATGTACGGTATAGCACATGAAAAAAGGCATTCTTCAGATCTATGGACGTGAATCCAATCGCTGGGTCACACCGTCTCAATAGCCGGCAAAGTGTAAGCATTTTGAACTTGCAACATTGAGGTGCTTCTTTGTAATTCTAGGATGGGATGCAACATTCTTATCGCTCTGGCAACTAAGAAGTACCCGCTGTACCAACCGCTTTGTTCTTCTGACTCGGGGACCAACCGAATAGCCTGCTTTTGAAGGGAGGAGGAAATCTCCTCTCTCAAGACAGGCGCTAGGACCTCTGGGATGCAAAGCACAACAAACTGCAGACTGTACCTTGTCACCTATGCTGGGGCGGCAGGGTAGCCTAGTGGTTAGATCGTTGGACTAGTAACCGAAGGTTGCAAGTTCAACTCCCGAGCTGACAAGGTACAAATCTGTCATTCTGCCTCTGAACACTGTTCCTAGGCCGTCATTGAAAATAAGAATTTCTTCTTAACTGACTTGCCTGTTAAATAAAGATTAAAAAAAATATATTTTAAAAAAATGGTTGAAGCACGCTGGACGGAGTAGTGCACGGTGCCAGTCTCCCGCTACTGGATGGAGTAGAGCACGGTGCCAGTCTCCGCTACTGGATGAGTAGAGCACGGTGCCAGTCTCCCGTCACTGGATGGAGTAGAGCACGGTGCCAGTCTCCTGTCACTGGACGGTAGAGCACGGTGCCAGTCTCCCGCTACTGGACGGTGTAGAGCACGGTGCCAGTCTCCTGTCTCTGGACAGAGAGAGCACGGTGCCAGTCTCCTACTGGATGGAGCCTCTGCCAGTCTCCCATCACTGGACGGAGTAGAACACGGTGCCAGTCTCCCCTTCTGTGGATGGAGCTCCTCTGCCAGTCTCCGTCACTGGACAGAGTAAGAGCACGTTGCCAGTCTCCCGCTACTGGGATGGAGTAGAGCACGGTGCCTTGTCTCCACGCTACTGGATGGAGTAGAGCACGGTGCCCAGTCTCCCGTCACTGGACAGAGGAGCACGGTGCCCAGTCTCCCGCTACTGGATGGAGCCCTCTGCCAGTCTCCCGTCACTGGACAGAGTGAGCACGTTGCCAGTCTCCCGCTACTGGACGGAGTAGAGCACGGTGCCAGCCTCCGCTACTGGATGGAGCCCTCTGCCAGTCTCCCGTCACTGGACAGAGTAGAGCACGTTGCCAGTCTCCCGTCACTGACGGAGAGCACGGTGCCAGTCTCCCGCTACTGGATGGAGCCCTATGTCTCTATAAGCTTGGCACATCTAGCCAGTGGGATTTCTGCCATTCTTCAAGGCAATCTGCTCCAGCTCCTTCAAGTTGGATGGGTTCCGCTGGTGTACAGCAATCTTCAAGTCCTACAGATTCTCAATTGGATTGAGGTCTGGGCTTTGACTAAGCCATTCAAGACATAAATGTTTCCCCTTAAACCACTCGAATGTTGCTTTAGCGGTGTGTTTAGGGTCATTGTCCTGCTGGAAGGTGAACCTCTGTCCCAGTCTCAAATCTCTGGAAGACTGAAACAGGTTTCCCTCAAGAATTTCCCTGTATTTGGCGCCACCCATCCTTCCTTCGATTCTGACCAGTTTCCCAGTCCCTGCCGATGAAAAACATCCCTACAGATGGTGTTATCCGGGGTGAGAGGTGTTTGGTTTAAGCCAGACATAGTGTTTTCCTTGATGGCCAAAAAGTTCAATTTTAGTCTCATCTGACCAGAGTACCTTCTTCCATATGTTTGGGGAGTCTCCCATGCCTTTTGGATACGGATCCACTCTTCCGTAAAGCCCAGCTCTCTGGAGTGTACGGCTTAAAGTGGTCCTATGGACAGGTACCCAATCTCCTGCTGTCTAGCTTTGCAGCTCCTTCAGGGTCATCTTTGGTCTCTTTGTTGCCTCTCTGATTAATGCCCTCCTTGCCTGGTCTGTGAGTGTTGGTGGCTGGCCCTCTCTTCGCAGGTTTGTTGTTGGTGCCACATATAAATATTCTTTCCATTTTTAATAATGCATTTATTGGTGCTCCGTAGGATGTTCAAAGTTTCAGATATATTTATTTATAACTCAACCTCATTTGTACTTCTACACAACTTTGTCCCTGACCCTGTTTGGAGAGCTCCTTGATCTTCATGGTGCCGCTTGTTTAGTGGTGCCCCTTGCTTAGTGGTGTTGCAGACTCTGGGGCCTTTCAGAACAGGTGTATATATACTGAGATCATGTGACACTTAGATTGTACACCAAAGTGGACTTTGTTAACTAATTATGTGACTACAGAGGTAATTGGTTAGACCAGATGTTATTTAGGGGCTTCATAGCAGAGGGGTGAACACATACACACCTTACTTTTCTGTTTTTATTTATTAGAAAAAGTATTTCACTTCACCAATTTTGGACTATTTTGTGTCCAAATCCATGTTATTTACAGGTTGTAATGCAACAAAATAGGAAAAATACTTTACAAGGTATCCCCCTTCTCACCCATATATTTGTAATGAGTGTACATACTTTCTCCCTCAAGAAAACTGGGCACCTGGCACCTACTACATGGACTCTACAGGGTGTCGAAACTGGTGCAACTGCCACCTACTACATGGACTCTACAGGGTGTCGAAACTGGTCCACCTGGCACCTACTACATGGACTCTACAGGATGTCGAAACTGGTGCACCTGCCACCATAGCAGCACCCACACGTAGCACGCGGCTCCAGCAGGTATATTTCACTGGTCACCCCCAAAGCCAATTCCTCCTTTGGGCCGCCTTTCCTTCCAGTTCTCTGCTGCCAATGACTGGAACAAATTGCAAAAATCACTGAAGTTGGAGACTCATATCTCTCACTAGCTTTAAGCGTCAGCTGTCAGAGCAGCTAACCGATCGCTGCAGCTGTACACAGCCCATCTGTAAATAGCCCAACCAACTACCTACCTCATCCCCAGATTTGTTTTTGTTTTTCTGTTCTTTCTTCTCCCCATTCTTCTCTGCAGATCCTCTCAAGTTATGTCAGGTTGGAAGGGGAGCATTGCTGAACAGCTATTTTCAGGTCTCTGACTGGGCCACTCAAGGAGCTCTGGCTGGGCCACTCAAGGAGCTCTAGCTGGGCCACTCAAGGAGCTCTAGCTGGGCCACTCAAGGAGCCTGGCTGGGCCACTCAAGGCCCTGGCTGGGCCACTCAATGAGCCCTGGCTGGGCCACTCAAGGAGCCCTGGCTGGGCCACTCAAGGAGCCTGGCTGGGCCACTCAAGGAGCCCCTGGCTGGGCCACTCAAGGAGGCCTGGCTGGGCCCACTCAAGGCCCTGGCTGGGCCACTCAAGGAGCTCTGGCTGGGCCACTCAAGGGGCCCTGGCTGGGCCACTCAAGGAGCTCTGGCTGGGCCACTCAAGGCGCCTGGCTGGGCCACTCAAGGAGCCCTGGCTGGGCCACTCAAGGAGCTCTGGCTGGGCCACTCAAGGAGCCCTGGCTGGGCCACTCAAGGAGCTCTGGCTGGGCCACTCAAGGAGCCCTGGCTGGGCCACTCAAGGAGCCCTGGCTGGGCCACTCAAGGAGCCCTGGCTGGGCCCTCAAGGAGCCCCTGGCTGGGCCACTCATTTTGGAGCTCTGGCTGGGCCACTCAGGAGCGCTGGCTGGGCCACTCAAGGAGCCCTGGCTGGGCCACTCAAGGAGCTCTGGCTGGGCCACTCCTCAAGGAGCCCTGGCTGGGCCATCCTCCAAGGCCTGGCTGGGCCACTCAAGAGCCCCTGGCTGGGCCACTCCAGGAGCTCTGGCTGGGCCACTCATGGAGCCCTGGCTGGGCCACTAAGCCTTAGCCCTGGCTGGGCCACTCAAGCCCTGTCTGGGCCACTCAAGGTTCACCCTGGCTGGGCCACTCAAGGAGCCCCTGGCTGGGCCACTCAAGGAGCTCTGGCTGGGCCACTCAAGGAGCCCTGGCTGGGCCCTCAAGGAGCCCTGGCTGGACCACTCAAGGAGCTCTGGCTGGGCCACTCAAGGAGCCCTGGCTGGGCCACTCAAGAGCCCTGGCTGGGCCACTCAAGGACATTCCATAATGACAAAGCGAAAAAGTGTTTTATACATTTTAGCAAATGTATTATGTCCCAATTCAGCATCGTTCACACCCTTTTAAGCCTTAGCCCCACCCATCTCTTTAAGAACTCCCATGTAAACAAATGGCCAACCGTCAGCATAGTCAATCATGGTTAGGGAGGATAATATCTGTCTCTACACCAGTTAGAGGAGGAGGAGGAGGTGGTGATTAACACTGTCTCTACACCAGTTAGAGGAGGAGGTGGTGGTGATTAACACTGTCTCTATACCAGTTAGAGGAGGTGGTGGTGATTAACACTGTCTCTATACCAGTTAGAGGGGGAGGAGGTGGTGGTGATTAACACTGTCTCTATACCAGTTAGAGGAGGTGGTGGTGATTAACACTGTCTCTATACCAGTTAGAGAGGTGGTGATTAACACTGTCTCTACACCAGTTAGAGGAGGAGTAGGAGGTGATTAACACGGTCTCTATACCAGTTAGAGGAGGTGGTGATTAACACTGTCTCTACACCAGTTAGAGGAGGAGGAGGTGGTGATTAACACTGTCTCTATACCAGTTAGAGGAGGAGGAGGTGGTGATTAACACTGTCTCTATACCAGTTAGAGGAGGAGGTGGTGGTGATTAACACTGTCTCTATACCAGTTAGAGGAGGAGGTGGTGGTGATTAACACTGTCTCTACACCAGTTAGAGGAGGAGGTGGTGGTGATTAACACTGTCTCTATACCAGTTAGAGGAGGTGGTGATTAACACTGTCTCCACACCAGTTACAGGAGGAGTAGGAGGTGATTAACACGGTCTCTATACCAGTTAGAGGAGGTGGTGATTAACACTGTCTCTACACCAGTTAGAGGAGGAGGAGGTGGTGGTTAACACTGTCTCTATACCAGTTAGAGGAGGAGGAGGTGGTGATTAACACTGTCTCTATACCAGTTAGAGGAGGAGGAGGTGGTGATTAACACTGTCTCTATACCAGTTAGAGGAGGAGGTGGTGATTAACGCTGTCTCTACACCAGTTAGAGGAGGAGGTGGTGATTAACACTGTCTCTATACCAGTTAGAGGAGGTGGTGATTAACACTGTCTCTATACCAGTTAGAGGAGGAGGTGGTGATTAACACTGTCTCTATACCAGTTAGAGGAGGTGGTGGTGATTAACACTGTCTCTATACCAGTTAGAGGAGGAGTAGGAGGTGATTAATACTGTCTCCACACCAGTTAGAGGAGGTGGTGATGATTAACACTGTCTCTATACCAGTTAGAGGAGGTGGTGGTGATTAACACTGTCTCTATACCAGTTAGAGGAGGTGGTGATTAACACT
>NW_026283187.1:0-2119 GCF_023373465.1 Oncorhynchus keta | reverse complement strand
CAACACAACGAAAGTGATGGAAATGTACAACTATCACTGCCCGGCCATCCTGTGTTCCCATAGCGAGCATTAATATCAGAATGACCGTAAATGCATTTACAACCATATTTTAATTTTTGGGTTACCAGTTGCACAACAATGCACGTGCATTTGCAATATGATTCTATAGTGAAAAACATCACCTAATGGACATGTGTACAACTATCACTGCTCGGCCATCCTGTGTTCATCAGACCAGTCAATTTCACATTCCTGCAGGATTTTTATAGCATGACAAATTCGTGATGGTACCTGCCCATTGAACCATATTGCAAATGCACAGTGACTTTGCAAAAGTGAGAAAACATAAACAAATGGACATGATGAAATCAACACAACAGGTGATGGAAATGTACAACTATCACTGCTCAGCCATCCTGTGTTCATCAGACCAGTCAATTTTGCATTTTTGAGCATGTCAAATTTCATATGGTAAATGCACATTGAAACATATTGCAAATGCGCGCGCACTTGCAATATGATTCTATAGTGAAAAAACATCACCTAATGGACATGATGAAATCAACACAACGAGTGATGGAAATGTACAACTATCACTGCTCGGCCATCCTGTGTCCATCAGACCAGTCAATTTTGCATTTTTGAGCATGTCAAATTTCATATGGTAAATGCACATTGAAACATATTGCAAATGCGCGCGCACTTGCAATATGATTCTATAGTGTAAAAACATCACCTAATGGACATGATGAAATCAACACAACGAGTGATGGAAATGTACAACTATCACTGCCCGGCCATCCTGTGTTCCCATAGCGAGCATTAATATCAGAATGACCGGTAAATGCATTTACAACCATATTTTTATTTTTGGGTTACCAGTTGCACAACAATGCACGTGCATTTGCAATATGATTCTATAGTGTAAAAACATCACCTAACGGAGATGATGAAATCAACACAACGAGTGATGGAAATGTACAACTATCACTGCTCGGCCATCCTGTGTTCATCAGACCAGTCAATTTTGCATTTTTGAGCAAGGTCAAATTTCATATGGTAAATGCACATTGAAACATATTGCAAATGCACGTGCACTTGCAATATGATTATATAGTGAAAAAACATCACAAAATGGACATGATGAAGTCAACACAACGAGTGATGGAAAGGAACAACTATCACTGCCCGGCCATCCCGAGTTCATCAGGCCAGTCAATTTTGCATTTCTGCAGGATTTTTGAGCATGTCAAATTTCTTACGTCATTTGGCCCACAAAAAAATCCTTATGCACAATTTAAAAAAAATATATAAAAAAATATGATAATAAAATTGGACAAAAGTATATTCATACAGTTCTTACACATGTGTAATTGACAAAAAATTGAAAGAATTTCAAAAAACGGTCCAGAAAGCACTTTTTAAGGGTGTGTGAAGTTTTTACAAAATTTTGACATTTTGACTTTTGACTTTTGACTTCCTATGAAATCATATTGGAATTGGACAAAACATATTCCTTATGCGCATGTAAAAAAAAAAAAAAAAAATTATGATAATAAAATTGGACAAAAGTATATTCATACAGTTCTTACACATGTGTAATTGACAAAAAATCGAAAGAATTTCGAAAAACGGTCCAGAAAGCACTTTTTATGGGTGTGTGAAGTTTTTACAAAATTTTGACATTTTGACTTTTGACTTTGACTTCCTATGAAATCATATTGGAATTGGACAAAACATATTCCTTATGCGCATATAAAAAAAAAAAAAATTATGATAATAAAATTGGACAAAAGTATATTCATACAGTTCTTACACATGTGTAATTGACAAAAAAATCGAAAGAATTTCGAAAAACGGTCCAGAAAGCACTTTTTAAGGGGTGATAAGTTTTGAAAAAAGTTCATTTTTCAAAATTTTACTTTGGACATTAATTTGGGTTACATCTCAATATGAAAAACCCCGGTGGAGCGCATTTGCCCCCTGTTGAATTTTAAAGTGTTACAACTGGCAATTACCATATGGCATTTGCAATACACTTTGGATGAATCAACGCCCGAATTAGGTGGTATTGGCCAATGTGTATATGGTTTGTCCGATGCCAATGACATGCCATTCA
>NW_026283186.1:0-5737 GCF_023373465.1 Oncorhynchus keta | reverse complement strand
CGAATCCATTCTACAATAACCCCCGCCCGACATCGTTGTACAATAACCCCGCCCCGACTCCATTCTACAATAACCCCCGCCCGACTCCATTGTACAATAACAATTCCCGACTCCATTCTACAATAACAAGCGCCCCGACTCCATTCTACAATAACAACCCCCGACTCCATTCTACAATTTCCCCCTTCTGATGACCAGGTGGCGAATCGCATCTCCACATGTCTGGCAGACATATCAGTGTGGATGACGGACCACCACCTCAAGCTGAACCTCGGCAAGACGGAGCTGCTCTTCCTCCCGGGGAAGCCCGTTCCATGATCTCGCCATCACGGTTGACAACTCCATTGTGTCCTCCTCCCAGAGCGCTAAGAACCTTGGCGTGATCCTGGACAACTCCTGTGCGTTCTCAACTAACATCAAGGCGGTGGCCCGTTCCTGTAGGTTCATGCTCTACAACATCCGCCAGAGTACGACCCCACTGCCTCACACAGGAAGTGGCGCAGGTCCTAATCAGGCACTTGTCATCTCCCGTCTGGATTACTGCAACTCGCTGTTGGCTGGAAAAACCACTGCCTGTGCCATTAAACCCACAACTCATCCAGAACGCCGCAGCCCGTCGGTGTTCAACCTTCCCAAGTTCTCTCACGTCACCGCTCCCTCCGCTCTCTCCACTGGCTTCCAGTTGAAGCTCGCATCCGCTACACAGACCATGGTGCTTGCCTACGGAGCTGTGAGGCAGCTCTCCAGTACCTCTAGGCTCTGATCAGGCCTACACCCAAACAAGGGCACTGGGCGTTCATCCACCTCTGGCCTGCTCGCCTCCCTACCACTGAGGAAGTACAGTTCCCGCTCAGCCCAGTCAAAACTGTTAAAAGCTGCTCTGGCCCCCAATGGTGGAACAAACTCCCTCACGACGCCAGGACAGCGGGAGTCAATCACCACCTTCCGGAGACACCTGAAACCCCACCTCTTTAAGGAATAATTTGGATAGGATAAAGTAATCCTTCTCACCCCCTTAAAAGATTTAGATGCACTATTGTAAAGTGGCTGTTCCACTGGATGTCATAAGGTGAATGCACCAATTTGGAAGTCGCTCTGGATAAGAGCGTCTGCTAAATGACTTAAATGTAATGTAAATGTAATATTAACCCCCCGACTCCATTCTACAATATCAACTCCATTCTACAATATCAACCCCCCGAATCCATTAAAAAATATCCACCGCCACCATTCCATTCTACAATAAAGACCGCCCTGGCTCCACCACTTCCCATCCCAAATGTACACCATCAAATAACACCCAGAAGGAAAGACTAAGATCAGTAGCAGTATATAACCATGACCTAGAGAAAAGAGGCAGTAGGCTGTGGTCCAGCATCAGAGGGAAGCACAAGAGTCAGTGGTCAGACAGACAAGACCTTCCAGTGGATACCTGACTGACCTGTCAGCCCTGTGCCACCTATCCTCAGGCCATCTGCTCCACTACTTCAAGGGCTATGCATTCATTAGCATGCCATTACACTTCACTGTATACACAGGGGAGGACAGGGAGAGAGGGAGGAGAGAAGCGGGGGAGGAGTAAATGTAGCTAGTAAAGGCAAGGGCTTATTCCCCCTTCTCAGCTTCCCCGTCGATGTGTATTGTTGTGCATATGGGACTTGTTTGGCCATAATTACACTTGTGCATTGAGGTTTCCACTTGAATGGTTGAGGTAGTGTCATGTAAAAATAAGGGAAAATGTTCTCACCTCAATAATAACTATCCAATTGGATATGCAAGCGTGACACATCTGGCTGTGGAGGCACAATGGTGTAGCCGGTGGAGAGTTATTTTCCGTCCTCCTCTGGCTACATTGACTTCAAAACAAAACCTAGGAGGCTCGTGCTCCTCATCCCCTTCCATAGATAGACCCACATGGTAATTATGACAACTTCCGGAGGACGTCCTCCTTCCAATTAAAGCTTTTGCAGTATGAACTAACATGTTGTCCATCTAATTAAAGGACCAGAGAATATACCTAGTACTACATATGAGGGATTGAGAAGCTTGGTAAATTGTTGATATTGTTGGATAAATTCAGATTGAGATAGTGAATAGTGATATTTTAGCATTTTTGGGATGTTATTCAAGTCAAATGAGTTTCTTCAAACTACAGGAGACAGAGATAGTTAATATATTGTTTTCTTGGTTTAGAACTTTATTTCTGTGTCGAGTTAGTGCAATCTATTTCAATTTGCCTCGCTAACTTCTGCACCAAAGTGCTGTTTTCTCCACCTGAATGGCTAATGCTAGCAATAATGAAGTGGATTTTTTGTTGAAGAACCCCTTTCATTGCTCACATCAGACTCACGTTTTTGAGAAAAAGCTGCATTGATCAGGTGATGGACAAAGGTCTGCATATTCAAACTGCGCAACCCAACAAGAAGGTAAAGAAGAAACGGATGTTCTCAAGCAGCTTATCGACAGTACTGCATTTTTGGACATGTACTGTGAGAGTTAGTTTCGGAGGCAACATGAGAGGGAAAGTTCTGCTAACGAGGGCAACTACAAGGAGCTTATAGAGGCAACTGCATTTTACGATGCTTCACTTGCCAAGCATATGGACGTTTCTAATGTCTTCTCTGGGATGTTGAAATCAATTCAGAATGATTTGATATCTTCCATCAAATCCTCCATTAAAAGTGAGATTAAAGGATAGGTTGACAAGAGCACATTTTGTCCAATGGCAAATGGATGAAACCATAGACATCACTGTCTCTTGCGGTTGTCAGTTATCATCAGGTATGTGGATGATCAGGGCTTTATTCAGGAACGTTATTTAGGCTACGTTGATGTGTCAAGTGGGCGAGTTGCAAAGTCTGTATTTGACTTTGTGAATTCTGAGATGTCTGAGTTTAACTTCATGGAGAAACCTGTTTCCCAAACCTATGTTGGTGCTGCTGTAATGGAATGGATCTGCTATTTGAACTGAAGCCATGTCTCATGTGCCCTATCATCCACTAGCCATTGACTGTTTCCTCTCCGAGCACTGTGAGTAGCCATGTCTATTTTCTCTCATTACTGTCTGTAGAGGCAATCACATACACAAACACAATCACATTATTACACATGTGATTTTAATCCTTGCTTGGACTAATTCATTCTTAGCTCTTTTGTCTAACTGTGCGATGATTTTTTGTCTTCCCAGTAAAATCGTGTCCTGTCCTCAGTGGAAGAGTTGAGCTCTTCTCAAACACCATCCATTCATGGAAGCCTGTCCTGCATTAAGCCTCTGAACATCTCAACCACTGTCTGCACTGAAGTCAGCTTCTGCACACTCAACTCATGACTCATACCCATTTATTCATTCACTGGTGTGATCCTTCCCAGAAATGTCACTCTCATTTCCATTCCCCATAATGTTTCATTTTAAAATGTCTTTATTAAAATGCTTTCAGTAAAAATAATTTGTCTTTGTGATTTTAAACATGCTTTGTCATTCGTCCGCGCCTATACCGTGGGTCTCCTTCCTCCTCAAATAGTCAAATCCACCAGCCTCCGCTGGTGTGTATAGAGAGTGGAGCGGAAGGGTTGTGGTGTCCATTTATTTTTGAATAGTAAATTTGAACCCCTTTTTCGTGGTATCCAATTGGTAGTTACAGTCTTGTCTCATCGCTGAAACTCCCCATATGGACTTGAGGAGAGGCAAAGGTCGAGAGCCGTGCGTCCTCGAAACACAACCCAGCCAAGCCACACTGCTTCTTGACACAATGCCCACTTAACCCGGAAGCCAGTCGCACCAATGTGTCAGAGGAAACACCATTACACCTGGCCACCGTGTCAGCATGCACTGTGCCGGCCCGCCACAGGGTTCGCTAGTGCGAGAGATGGGGCAAGGACATCAGCTGCCCGGCCAAACCCTCCTGACCCGGACGACGCTGGGGCAGGTGTGGCCCATGTGCCGCCCCCGCATGGTCACCCGGTCTTGGCCCTTTGCGACAGAGCCTGGACTCGAACTGTCCAGACTCCGAACTGCCACTTGGGAGGCCGCTTTTTATTCTTTGAAGAAGACGCACATGGAAAAACATTGCCCAAAATAACAGCTCTGAGAGAAACAGGAAGGGATGGTGTCCTCTGCTCACCATGTCGAGTGTCCTCTCATTTGAGTTGTTTATCAGACACTTTTATCCAGAGCAATTAGGGTTAAGTTCCTTGCTCAAAGGCACATCAACAGATTTTTCACCTAGTTGGTTTGGGAAGTCAAACCAGCAACCTTTCAGGTACTAGCCCAACGCTCTTAACCACTAGGCTTTCTGCCGCCCACAGTGGAGGGTGCCCTCTACTCATCATGGAGGGTGCCCTGTCCTCATCATGGAGGGTGTCCTCTCCTCATCATGGAGGGTGCCCTCTACTCATCATGTAGGGTACCCTCTCCTCACCATGTAGGGTGTCCTCTCCTCATCATGGAGGGTGTCCTCTCCTCATCATGGAGGGTGTCCTCTCCTCATCATGGAGGGTGCCCTCTCCTCATCATGTAGGGTGTCCTCTCCTCATCGTGGAGGGTGTCCTCTCCTCATCATGTAGGGTGCCCTCTCCTCACCATGTAGGGTGTCCTCTCCTCATCATGGAGGGTGTCCTCTCCTCATCATGGAGGGTGTCCTCTCCTCATCATGGAGGGTGTCCTCTCCTCATCATGTAGGGTGCCCTCTCCTCATCATGTAGGGTGCCCTCTCCTCATCATGTAGGGTGCCCTCTCCTCATCATGGAGGGTGCCCTCTCCTCATCATGTAGGGTGCCCTCTCCTCATCATGTAGGGTGCCCTCTCCTCATCATGTAGGGTACCCTCTCCTCACCATGTAGGGTGTCCTCTCCTCACCATGTAGGGTGTCCTCTCCTCATCATGTAGGGTACCCTCTCCTCACCATGGAGGGTGTCCTCTCTTTACCATGGAGGGTGTTAACAAAAGGAACTCCACATGCAGAGAAGAAAGCAGAGTAGACGGGAGTCTCACATTGTAACTGTAACAAGATAAAATCACAGCCACGTCCCTGAGCTGAACCATCTTCGATCCCACAGCAGGAAGTCAAAGGCAAACCGTTTTACCTTCCTCTGGAACACAGTTCCACTTAAACTCTCCAGACCCACCAGCCACCACTACACAAAGAGACAAAGAAGGAGAAATACATTGTTAGGTGTTGTCCATGTACAAGCAAGTTTTGTTACTTTAAAGGGGAACCCCCACAAATGGGAATAAAAATACAATATTTTGTATTGAATTGTATTGTTATATATTGCTACATAGCACAGCAACCCACCTACAATCCTTATGCAGAGTAGAAGTATCGTATGTCATGTCACTGAAAGTTGTGGCTATACCGACCAAAGAATTAGGAATGAGAATATTAGAATGGACATTAACCTTCTAATGATGGTAGGAAGGTAAGCCATATTGGTCAGGGAGTTGGCCAACTGTGGTTTGCAAGTGCTGTGAGAAGATATTTCGTAAAACTATCAATGTAAAGTATTTATCTGCACTGCATGTTTGTTAGCTTGCTAGCCAGCCAGATTTAGAGGAATGAATTCATACATTTTTCAAATTGCCAACATTCCATCCACACAATGCAGTCAATCCACAGCCATACACTGTCTCAAATCAGTTGATGATAGGGCTTAAACAAGTTGGGAATGCAACAGGTACTGATATTTTATCATATAATAGCACTCACAGCTTTCCAAGGAAACAACATCAGACATGTAC